>NC_134484.1:235255915-235348415 GCF_040206685.1 Ascaphus truei | reverse complement strand
ATAGAGCAAGCCTCCCCTCCACCCTCTCTCCCCCCCCCAAAAAAAAAACTCTTGGCGGTGGGGCCAACTCGTGTCAGGCCAATCAAATAAGGGGATTTTTTTAATTTATTTTTTTCTCGGCGGAGCAGGGGGGAGGGGGGAGGAGGGAATTGAAAGAGAACCGCATGCGTTGCAGAGGCGGCCATTACGGATCGCCACCTAGCCAAATCCGATCACTCCTGGCGAGCGGGCGACCGGATGTGTCGAGCACTACATATATACAGTATATATATATATATATATATATATATATATATATATATATATATATATATATATATATATATATATTATATATATATATATATATATATATATATATATATGCAGAAAACAAGAAGAAAAAACAGACGCACTCCTAGTGTGATAAAGTATAAAACAGTATTTATGGGATTGTAAAATATAAAAGCGCACTCACAAACAGAGTAAAAATAATAGCATTTATGAGATATACTCAATCGCCTTGAAGTTGTGAAGGGAATGTATAAGCCTGTCCCATTGGTGCCAACCTCTGGTGTATCCGTTGGTTCAGCAAGGTGCACTGGAGCACTGATGTAATAATCAGCAACACGGTCATAGACTCCCTCCCGATACACCTCCCACTGCTCTCACTGCCCTACGCGTTTCGTCACTAAGGACTTCGTCCATTTCACCCTGACGAAGTCCTTAGTGACAAAACGCGTTGGGCGTTTCCCAAAGAGGCGAGTTTGTGGCTGACATTACTGCATGAACGGAGAGAGTACCTTGGAGCTGTTGCTATTTTGCTTGGGACTGCTGTCGCTTCCGGTTTTGCAGTTGCCTGCTGGTGAGCAGTGAGAGCTGTGGGAGGTGTATCTGGAGGGAGTCCTCTGACCGTGTTGCTGATTATTACATCATCTGGCTGCGGTGGCTCCAGTGCACCTTGCTGAACCAACGGATACACCAGAGGTGGCACCAACGGGACAGGCTGATACATTCCCTTCACAGCTTCAAGGCAATTGAGTTTATCTCATAAATGCTATTATTTTTACTCTGTGAGTGTGCATTTTATATTTTACAATCCCATAAATACTGTTTTATACTTTATCACACTAGGAGTGCGCCTGATTTTTCTTCTTGTTTTCTGCAGATATCCTTGGGATTTGGTGATCCTTATATACGGGCAGCAAAACTCCAGTGGACTAAGTACATTTTTTTAAATTTCAACTGACATCTGGTTTTTATTTTATTTTTTATGTTTCATATTTTTTTTATTTTTGCTATAGATTTCTGTTGTTTTATCACAAATTCACCCTTTTGGGGATTCTTTGGTCAATAGCCTTGTTAACTCTATTTGATTTACACAGTTGATTTATCCTTATCAAGCTTCCTAAGGCGCTACTCCAATTTGTTTGTTATATATATATATATATATATATAGTGCTCGACACACACAGGCATACCCCGCTTTAAGGACACTCACTTTAAGTACACTCGCGAGTAAGGACATATCGCCCAATAGGCAAACGGCAGCTCACACATGCGCCTGTCAGCACATCCTGAACAGGAATACCAGCTCCCTACCTGTACCGAAACTGTAAATCTAAAAACATCATTTATTATTTAAGCTGCCCTTGTGGGCTCATCTACATTGGTATGACCACTAGGGAATTTCGGGTCAGGGTCTTAGAACACAACTGCAGTATTAAAAATGCGATTAAAGATCTGTCAGCATTTAAAAAGATCTCTAGTGTCGCTAGACATTTCCGGGATGTGCATGGCTCAGACCCGTCTTTGTTGGTGGCATTTGCCATCGATAAGAGCAGTTTGGGCATTAGAGGTGGCAATATGGAAGTGTCACTTCTGAGGAAGGAATGCCGGTGGATAGTTCAGCTGGGATCTATGATCCCAGCTGGGCTAAATGATTATCTTAGCTATGCTATGTTTCTCTGAATCTTTTAATTTTTTAGCCCTCATGATTTTTGTCTTTGCATTTATGCTGGTTATATTTTTAGATATTTAGATGTTTTTTCGTATTTCTTTTTATTCTGTCACTATATTTTCATATCTGATGTGTTGATATATCTCTCTTTTCTGTTCTGTCATTGATATGCTTTTTATGTTCTATTTTAACCCTCTGTTTCTCTTGAGATCTTTCCTGCTTTGATCATGTTTATTTAGGCAGGAATATTTATGTTTGTCTCTTTAAGTTTCAGAGCCCTTTTAAAAACTTCTCCCGTGCCCTAGCAACAGATGATGTCACAGCACTCATCGTTTTTTCGATTGGCTGATATGCGAGGGGTAGTTTTTGGTGCTAAATTGGAGTGCTTTAAATAGTGCTCACTGACTCCACACAGTTATGCTCCCGAAGAAGCCTTACGGCGAAACGGCCGTTGGAGTATCTATACCACTCACTTTCCTGTGTCCCACTGCTGCACCGTGCTGACTATCTCCTTGTTTGGAGCTTTACTGCTGATGCTGTTTTGTCCGGTCTCTGTTACTGCTGTATGATTGCTGCCTGATGCTAACAGTGAGCGGGATTCCGGGGGCTTGCATTGCCTCTTACTTACCTCTGTCTTGGACTCCCTTCTCCTCTGGATGTCTGGTGCAGCGTCATAGCAAGTATCTGGAAATTTCCTTGCTCACGGTAGCCTTTGGGACACTATCATTTTTGTCTGCCACAGCTTATATCAGTTACACCGAGCTGTGGCATTAGGGAGTTATTTTCTCATGTTTTTCTCCCTTGTTTTTCTCTGCTGACTCCTTGTTTACATTTTAGTCTTTGAGGGGACCCCACCTCTGCATATTTTTGACATTTATTTTCTGTCTTTCTCTGGCTCTTTATTATAATTGCCAGGGTTTAGCCACCACCTTCTGGCTACACAGCATCTAGGGTATTCATTCAATATATTTCATTGTTGCTCTTTTTTCTGTGTTTACTTGGGTTTGTGTAGATATTGTTTTTTTTCAGTCATTTGTATTATCATGTGTTGCTGATCGGCCGATCTTCATTGCATTTCCAGGGGAAATTATTTTCCCTGGATTTGCATTATCATACCTATGTATTTTGCATGTTGCATATTTTGGGTCCCTACATTTTATTGTGTATTCTTCGGTTCAGCAGTGTTCATTTAGTATGTGTTTAGGTATATTTTAATATTATTTTTGTGTTTTGTATTGCTAATAAAATCCATTTTGTACTTTCACATATTTTTCGGTGTGCTTTCAACAAACCCTCTTTTTTTCTTTTGTGTTCATATATATATATATATATATGACCGTGTTAGCAGAGCTTCAATAATCAAAAAATAAATAGACGATACCATTCTGTGGCTAACGAAATGCTTTTATTTGTGCGAGCTTTCGAGATACACTGATCTCTTCTTCCGGCGATGTTACAATATATATATATACAGGCATATCCCACTTTACGGACACTCACTTTAAGTACACTCGCGTGTAAGGACATATCGCCCAATAGGCAAACGGCAGCTCACGCATGCGCCTGTCAGCACGTCCTGAATCACGCATGCGCCTGTCAGCACGTCCTGAACAGGAATACCAGCTCCCTACCTGTACCGAAACTGTGCGCAAGCGGGGAGACTATAGAGCCTGTTACAAATGCATTATTTACATCAGTTATGCCTGTATATGATGATTGCAGTACAGTACATGCATCGATAAGTGGGAAAAAGGTAGTGCTTCACTTTAAGTACATTTTCATTTTACGTACATACATGCTCCGGGCCCATTGCGTACGTTAATGCGGGGTATGCCTGTATATATATATATATATATATATATATATACATATACATGATTAACCAATATACAAAGAAATGGTTAAGGATATACATGCCGAAATACAAATATCACATCTCCCAATATTCTAACAGCACCAAGCCAAATCAATATCTAAGAAATGCAAATAAAAACACTCAATTTGACAATGTGTACATGATACAATTAATCTGTGCATCATGTACACTATGCCAAGCAATGCTCAAAATCAAATAAACTATTCCAAACAAGATACAAATCCAATCATTAAATAAAAACATAGCAAGTCAACAGAATTAAATTACCATCAATTAATTAATCCAATCTCAAATCAATTACAATCCAAATCAATTACACCATTCAAATCCTAAAAACAAACCATTCTGAAAATAATCTATGTCAAAGTAACCACCATTAGACTAAATCTTACTTCCAAAAATAAGCCAATTAAATAAACTATTGCAAACAGCCTTTAAAATTACATCGGACTAAATAACATTTACATTACAACCACATTTTTACACAAAGCAGCAAATTACACTAAAAAAACATCTAAACAAGGCAAGCAAACATTTGACAAACAAGTTTTTATTATACCTGTATGTATGTCCATCTATACTGTAGTTTACATACATACATACTGTACATGTGCAATAAAAGAGCATAAAAAACAATGTAATAACATTAAAAATAAACATACAGTAAAATACAACCATTGACTGTCCCTGTACGTATGTATATCCATTGTGACATACATAAATTCAGGGGCAATAAATGGACATTAAAAAAAATGGATGACATGAAAAAAATTCAAAAAAACCTGTAAAAGTAAAATAAAATACATTTCTTTTGTTTACGTACCATTAGATGACCCACTCACCGAATCCCGTTGAACCGGATGTCTCAAACAAATAATCCAACAACAGGAACCAGGTAACCATAAAATAAAAAACCCTTGCAATCCAAAAGTGTCTGTGTCTTCTTTCTTCTATTTGTAATCCATAGCGGGAGTCTTCATCTGTGTTCTTCTGTCTTCTTCCGGGGTCTTGTTATCTTCTTTCGCCATGCCCTGGTCCTCTTCTTCTTTGGGAGGTCCTTCCTCCTCGGTGTCTGGCTTAAAAATGAGAAGACATAGGCTTTTATACGCCCACGGGTACCAGGCTGTGGACTCACGGGGGACACCTGCGGGGAAGAACCGGGGGCCCCACTTCTGTGGGGGCCCCGCAGACCCGTAAGGACCACCCGAGGGCCCCCAGACCCCCGTGGGGAACAACCCGAGGACCCTCAGACACCTGTAGGGCTGACCCGGGGACCCCCAGACACCCGCGGGCCCACCTATGGAGACCCCATTTGGGGCCCACGGTGACCCGCGGAGACCACCTGGAGGCCCACGGCGCCTGACGAGGACCCCCCATAGGCCTCTAGACCCTGTGTTTCCCCCCTTTTTCTGGGCCCCTGTGGGGCCTGCGGACACCCGCCAGGACCACCGGGGACTCCCATGCGCCTGGGGGTATTAACCCTGTATGTCAAAGAATAAATCATGTTGTATGGGGGGGAGGGGGGCCACACGGGGTGGGTATGTATTATTTATTAAATACAGTAATGTTTATTGTGGGGCTGTGTATTGTTTTTATTGTGGGTAGTGGGTGTGGGGGGAGGGGTTTATTGTCCCCGAGCCTGGGTAGGTCTCCCGGGTGGGTAGTGGGTGAGGGCGGTTAGGCCTCACGGGTCGGGGTAGTGGGGGGGTATTTAGGCTCCCGAGTGAGTGGTGAGTGAGGGTGGGTTAACCCCGTAATGACTGTCGCGGTTAATAACCGCTACGGTGATTAAGGGGTTAGGGGACATTAGATTGGCTCTTTTTATTCTTGTGTATGTTTTTCAGCACCCGAGTGTATGGGCGGTGAGGAAGATGAGGATGGCCTTCGTCATGGGTGCCGGACAAGGGTGAGTACAAAATGTATTTATTTTATTTATTGTGATTAATGTATTTTTAATGGGCAAATGCATTATTATCCATATGTGGATAATAGTAATTTTGCCCATTACTGTATGTATGTGTTACGGGGCGGGGGGGGGGGGGGGTGTTGTATATTGCAATGTTTATTGGGGACAATTGTCCCCAATAAACATTCTATTATGCCTTAACCCCTTCATTGCCTTAGCGGATAGCTGCTAAGTAATGAAGCTGCTTTCATATATTTTTATTAATAGTGTGCGGAGCAGGGGGTCTCCTGAGCTGAACCACATTGATTTGTGGCTCAGGGACCCCCTGCTTCCCGAGTTACAAGCCCGGTTTGGGGCATCGATGCCAGTGTCGCCGCCATCTTTATAGAGCCCACGTCGCAGTCTTGGACGCTATAAAGATGGCGGCGACACTGGCATCCGATGCCTTATACCGGGGCCTGTAACCTCGGGAAGCAGGGGGTCCCTGAGCCATTAATCAATGCGGTTCAGCTCAGGAGACCCCCTGCTCCCGCACAATATTAATACATTTTACATTAATGCAGCTTCATTACCATAGCGGCTATCCGCTACGGTAATGAATTATTATTTATTGGTATTGGTGTTTTAATAATAGTGTACATGTGCAGGGGGTCTCCTGAGATAAACTGCATTGGTTTCAGCCTCGGGGACCCCGTACTTCAGGAGATATAGGCCCCGTTATGGGGTGCCGGTATCCCCTGCACTTGTAAAGCTCCCACGTCACGTGACGGGACATTTAAATTCTGCAGGGGATACCGGCACTCCATAACGCGGCTTGTATCTCCGGATGTAGGGGGGTCCCTGAGGCTGAAACCAACGCGGTTCAGCTCAGGAGACCCCCTGCTCATCTACACTATTATTAAAAATCCTATTTGTACAGCACGATCGCCTGTAAGAGCGTATACGCATACGTATACAGTGTATACGCATCTGATTGGGATCGCCCCCTGACTCGAGAATAGTATTAGCATGTTATTCATCTCATTGGCTCTTCTTTGAGCCAATCAGATTGTAGCACGGCGATTTCGTGCTTTTTTTCACTGACGTCACTGATCAGCTGGAGAAGGGGGACTCCTATATCAGTCGCGGCAGATGCAGTGTAAAAAATCCTCTTTGACAACGGGCGACGGCCCGAAACGCGTTAGAGAGTTCTTTTACCCATCCACTATCATGATGTCAATTATGGAATAAAGGATTTTTAGCTTTCTTTGGTGTGTAGCCCCCTCCTTTTCTTGCTGTGCTCCGGTGCCTCCTTTATGGAACTTCTCCTGCTGTTATCTACATACGTGACGCACGCTGTATTGGACTTCACCCGCTCCTAACTGTGAGTTACCCACTCCACTCATTGTGGTTTGGGATTCATACCTCTCTGTTTCTGTCTTCCTCCAGGGGGACGGCAATTACTGTGCATAGGGGGCCAGACATTATTTACTGAGCCATACCTTCATCACACAGGTCCCCCATATGTAGGAGTATATTTGGAGACATGTTTCTCAGAGAGGGGTGTTATTAGGTCCAGTACCACAAATCTGTCATATCATCCAAGATTATATTATACATTATGGACACTGACTCTCTACAGCTGAGCTTTGGATTTTGGAACTCCGTTTTCCTGTTTGCTTAGTGAATAGCGCATTTGGCTTCACCCTTTTGCGCCCAAGCTAAATTTTCCCATTTCAGCGCAATTAATCGGAGCTTAGTGAATCACCCCCAGTACCTTTACTCACTGAGCCACTCCTTTAGCCCAACGATCAAAGAAACTGGACAAAAGTAGTCGTTCCACTATTATTTTACTGTCATTTCAAGCAGTGGGGCAGAGTAAAAGGAGCTGCACATTTAAACAGATTGCAGACACGGTAGATTAATGATTACGCAGGGTGCAACAGTTTAGTTTTTGCTTCCAAACAAAAGTAGTCAAGGGGGAGCTTTGGGGTCTGTCACCTCCTGTAAAATGTAAATAGCTTATAATTTCCATATAAAGAGCTAAGACCATCTGTCCTCTTTAACAAGGTGGTTCCAGTAAGGTCCCCACTCATTAAATCTTCATGATGTGAATTCCCCTTCTGTGCTTAATTACGATTGTAAAGTATTCACAATTTGTCATATATAGTATATAGAAACGATTTATGTGAAGCTTCAATTTTTTTGTTAAGTTTACCAATAACCAAGAAGTAAAAAAAAATAAGACATTAGGTATTAAAACACTCTAATAAAATCTGCATTAAACATATAGCCCAGGCACTAAAAGAATAGTTTTTTTAATCAAAACTTCACATATAAAGCAGTGTGAATCATCAATCAATAAGAGTAGAACAGTATTAATGTAAGCCTAGCAGACAGTATATGCAATCAAAACGGATATAGATCTAATGCTACGTTTATTACAGTTACGCATGTTGTAGTGAGCATGCTTTACCCATACTGTGCTGGACTAGCTTGCAGTGCGGTGTACATTATTGTTGCCAAAGTGGTCACTGGAAACTGGATGGGTTAAAAGTCACAAAGGAAAGACTGGCATTTAAAGGTGCAATTTCTCTATACTCCCTCCACCCCAATCACAGATCTAGTGTGAGTGTGTGGGAACCTATGTGTTACCAGGTATGGTGCATATACCTGTAGGTTCACAAGAGGCCTGAGCCACCGCTTGTTGGGAACCTGGGGTGAGACCTTCAGCTCGATCTGGTTCACCGCGCCTCCACCTGTGTAGGGTTATAGGCATGTACAAGGTTGCCTACACAGGACCCACATATACAATAAATACATACACAGGAATGTATATTTACTGTAATGCAGAATAATCACACACCTTGATAATAGTAATACTTTCCCTAGAGGGTAACGCCACAAATATAACTCAGTCCAAAGTGTCTTTCACTCCACTAGGAGTGTACCTACCCACCACCGTGTACCCCCACACCGTGTCCACAGCCTAACCCCTTTGTCCCGTGGTCAGCGCTGCCACTATGTGTAATGAATATATATATGATACGTTGGTGCACTTAGGAAGGTACCTGCCGAGCGCTCGTGCACTTGGGCCAGCAATCAACTTGAAAAAGGATCTGCCGCTTGGTTATCCCGTCTGTCATCCAATGCTTCCTCACACGAGGGTCCGCCAGGGGCGGTCCCACCCTGGAGATAGTATCTGTCTCTTTAGCACAGACTTGAGCCCAAGTCTCTTCTCGGGGAGCGCAGCATCCGCTGCGTCCCTATCTACACTAGTACTACTGTGACAGGGTCCCTAGCCTAGGGCCTGTCCCTGTAGTACCACTAGCTGGGGAGTTCAGAACCTATCTGGGGCCTAGTGGGTTACTGGCCTAATGAAGTGGGTCACTGACCCCTGCACTCACCTCCTTCCCCTAGCTCTTCCTGGTCCTGATTGACTAACGTGCTCAGAGCCCGCGAAATGTATCAATCCCTCTGTACAGGGAGATACTCTAGCCCTATTGGCTCCCTGGGGTCATGTGGGGCGCTCCTAAGGCTCATGGGAGCTGTAGTCCCTGCTTAGAGCCCTCTCCCTATTGGCCAGCGTTCGCGCGTTATCACTGCGCATGCGCAATGTCCCTGGCTTGCCGCCGCATGAATTGTGGCACTGCGCATGCGCGAACTAAACAAAGATGGCGGCGCCCTGCTCGGGAGCCGCCGGAACTCGGAGACGCCAAATGCGCTCCCTGCACTGGCCCCCATCCTCTAGAAGTGCCGGCCGGTCTGTCGAGTGACCCCTGGCAGCGGAGGTAAGAGGGGGGGGGTCGCGGGACAAAGGAGACCTGGCTACATCAAGAAGGGTGTTCTACCTGTCAATCACAACTTTTGGTGTCTGCCGCCAGGATGGACCACCCCCCACGCTTCACATGTAGGGCTTTTTATGTGAAGGGGTGGGGGGAGAGAGAATGGGGAGAGACAATATGGAGAGACAATATGGTAAGAGAATATGGGGGCAAGGAGATGGGGGAAGAAAGGGGGAGTGTGTGTGTGTGTGTGTGTGTGTGTGTGTGTGTGTGTGTGTGTGTGTGTGTTGTGTGTGTGAGAGAGAAGGGGGTGAGAGAATCAAGGAGGGAGGGGGTAGTGTGTGTTAGAGAGGGGAGAACTGGGGGGGGGTGGCGGGGGGAATGTGTGAGAGAGGGGGGAACTGGGGGGAGGGAGAGGAAGTATGTGTGAGAGAGAAAGGGGGGAAACTGGGAGAAGGGTGTGTGTGCATGAGAGAGAAAGAGGGGAAGTCTGGGAGGAGGGTGTGTGAGAAAGAAAGGGGGAGACTTGGAGAAGGGAGAGAGAGAGAGAGAGAGAGAGAGAGGAGAGAGAGAGAGAGAGAGAGAGACACAGAGACACAGAGACACAGAGACACAGAGACACAGAGACACAGAGACAGAGAGACACAGACAGAGAGACAGAGAGACACAGACAGAGAGACACAGACAGAGAGACACAGACAGAGAGAGACAGACAGAGAGAAAGACAGAGAGACAGACAGAGAGACACACAGAGAGACACACAGAGAGACACACAGAGAGACACACAGAGAGACAGAGACACACAGAGAGACTGACACACAGAGAGACTGACACACAGAGAGAGAGAGACACAGAGAGAGAGAGACACACAGAGAGAGAGAGACACACAGAGAGAGAGAGACACACAGAGAGAGAGACACACAGAGAGAGAGAGAGAGAGAGAGAGAGAGAGAGAGAGAGAGAGAGAGAGAGAGAGAGAGAGAGAGAGAGAGAGAGAGAGAGAGAGACACACACACAGAGAGAGAGAGAGAGAGAGAGAGAGAGAGAGAGAGCGAGAGAGAGCGAGAGAGAGACACACACACAGAGAAGGGAGTGTGTGAGAGAAAGAGGGAAAGACTGGGAGGAGGAGGAGTTGTTGTGTGAGTGTCATGGAACAAGAATCACATTTCTGCCTGACCCCCCTTCTGCTTGTCAGCTCCTTAAGTTCAGCTGCATGCATTTGTTCCACACACACACCGTGCCTGTGTGATTTATCAATATGTTGCCCTTTCTGCCTGTGAGCAGGTAGCCAGTGAGTTGCTACAGCAACCTCTGAGATTCTTCTCAGAATGGGCTATTCTGCCCCCCCCCCCTGTTTGTTTCCAGATAGTCTGTCCCAAGACTATTCCCTTTACCCACATTCCCCCTCACTTCCTTTTCCACTTTGGAGACCGTGAGTACAGCACCCATCTCTGTTCCACCCCCATGGCAAGGCCAATTCTTTTCACCTGCCCTTAATTACGAAGCACCTATAGGGAAGCACTCTCACAACACCATTACATCCACAAGTGCCTGTATATACTGCTCCTTTCCTAATAAAGTGAAGAAAATATAACAGGACTTAGTGTGCTTTGGAAAGTTGGCTGAGTTGAACCTATCTGGGTTCATTCATACCCTAGACATGACCCTGGTTCCAGAATAGTGAAAGAAGACAGTGTGTCTTGGGGACACACACACAGGAACTGCTACTCACAACCCCTATGCTATTCAGAATAATCTCTGCACCCTAGGATAAGCAAGCAGCTTTACACGACCAGACAGAGCAGCAGGCTTTACACCAAAGAGCACAGACTGTCTACAGCAAAGCCTTTCAAATAGCAAGCAGCTCACACAACTTCTGCAGCATTCCAAGCAAGCAGCTTACACTGCACACAGCCTGCAGCAGTACAAGCAAGCAGCTTACACTGCACACAGAGCCAAGCAGTCTTTACACCAGGCTACAGCACTGCAGTCAGACAAGTGCATTATACACAGAACTTTGATTGCTCTTTTCTGTCTTTGAGTCCACCCTCTGCACAGCTTCACAGTGAGGGATTACCATCTCACTTAACCCTGCACACGTTCCACAGCCAGCGCCACCAGGGCCACGCCACCGGACACGAGTTAAAGCCACCGGACACCACACTTGGGATATGCAATGTCGCCGGCGCTGGCAATTATGTACAACAACTCGAGCAGGCGATAACGCAATTGAAGATAGATCACTCCGGCTACCAAGCGCTGTCACAGGCATATTTAACCTATCTAACAAGAACTAACACGGAAGATAGCATGCGAGAACGTGACTTGCAAAAGGCGATTGACCTAGAACATGATGGCATCGTGCAAACCGCCATCACGGAAGCTGAGAATAAGAGAAAAGACCTTTTGCAGGAGACCGCATCGCAGCATTCCAGCACATCCAGGCACTCATCAAGGTCAGCAAGATCAGGGCAATCTAACGCGTCCTGCACAAGCGCTACCAAGGCGCGAGCCACCGCAGAGGTCGCACGTGCCAGGGCCGAATATGGTCGGAGAGAGGCAGCCTTAAGGGCAGAAAGAGTGCCCATAGAAGAGGAGAGCAGAACGTCGCCAATGCCGCCGCCGCTGCCACCGCCGTATGGGAAAGGCTAGAAGAGTGCTACGGTAGCCCCGAAGCAGTCGAAGATTCGCTCTTCAAGAGAGTCGACAGCTTTCCCAGGATTACAGCTAAAGACTATTCGAAGTTACGAGAGCTCGGGGACCTGCTGCAAGAGCTGGAGTTTGCAAAAAAAGACCATTCCTTGACAGGTCTCAACGTCCTAGACTCAGCTCGCGGAGTGAGACCAATCTTGGAGAAGCTACCCTACAACCTCCAAGAAAGATGGATTTCACAAGGCTCCAAATACAAAAGGGAGAAGCAAGTCGCCTTCCCTCCCTTCTCATTCTTTTTGAGCTTCATCCGCGAAGCGGCAAGGACAAGGAACGATCCCAGTTTCGCCTTCGGAGCGCAAACCACACACAGTGCAAGCAGCCTGAGGAATGAGAGACCAGTGGCGAGATACGGTAACACTCAAACACCCATCTCGGTCCACAGGACGGACGTGTCTCCCACTACCCAAGCTACTCCCGATCAGTCGGTCGCCAGAGACAAGAAACCAAGGGACCCAAACAGGGAATGTCCCATACACAAGAAGCCACACCCACTTAACAGATGCTTTGGGTTCAGGATGAAGTGCCTAGAGGAATGCAAGAAGTTACTCAGAGAATTCGGAGTTTGCTTCAGGTGCTGCGATTCCACAACTCACCTAGCCAGAGACTGTAAAGAAGACATCAAATGTGTTGTGTGCAAAAGTGACAAGCACATAACATCTCTAAATACAGAGGCGCTGACACTCCACCAACTCAACAACCCATCCTCCATAGCCGAGCATGGCGGGGAGGAAGGAGAAGGAGAGCCAACATCTGTCACGTCTCAGTGCACCGAGGTTTGCGGAAAAGGAAGTGACAAAATATCCTGCTCCAAAATATGCCTTGTCACAGTGCACCCCCAGGGACAACCTGAGAAGGCTATTCGGATGTATGCAATCCTCGACGATCAAAGTAACAGATCATTGGCGAAGATGGAATTCTTCAACTTATTCAACTCACAAGACAATGCCCCACCCAAAACCCTCAGAACCTGTGCAGGGTCAACTGAGACAACAGGGAGAAGAGCAAGTGGTTATGTCATACGTTCAGTGGATAACAGAGTGAAGATAGCTCTCCCCACACTCATCGAGTGCAACCACATGGCTGCAAACAGGGACAAGATTCCCACACCAGATGTGGCACACCATCACCCGCACCTCAGATGTATAGCAAACTACATCCTGACGGTAGAACAATGCGCCAAGATCTTGCTGCTGCTCGGTAGGGACATCTTCAGGGTGCACAAAGTCCGTAAACAGCGTAAAGGACCACACAACGCACCATACGCCCAAAGACTTTACCTAGGATGGGTGATAGTGGGCAACGTGTGCACTGACAAAGGGCACGGACCAGACTATGTTGACGCCCGCAGAACTGTGATAACAGAATTCGGACACACATCCCTCTCTGAACCATGTCTTGGCCATCTCCAAGTGACAGGAGGGCCAAGTGAGGAGAAGAGACAAGGTCATACCCTGAGATCAACAAAAACATCTTCACATCAGGGGGATGTGACAATGGCCTAGGATGCTTAGTAGTTCAGACAACTAAGGATGATGAGTTGACTCCACTGAAGGAAGGAGGTAACCTCCTGAAGGTGCCCGACAAAGGGATCATCCAAAAGACAATAAACAATCGGACGATCCTCCTGCAAGCAATGGCAAAGCTAAGACGTACAGCCATACCTCTCCGCAAAATACCAAGTGGCAAAGCAGCCAACCGCCACAGCTGGCATGGCCGCAGATGATTGCGCCCTGCAGGTAAAGCCACAGGGGCAAAAAGACTGTCCTCTCACACGTCTCAAAAGAGACAGTCGCAGAGACATTCCACAAAAGGATTTACAAGGACAAAAGAGACTGTTCTTCGTCATGTCCACGGAGAAAATAACCTCCTGACGGCAGTTAACAAAGAGACACAAAGGCGTTTCACCAAAATACGTGGAGACGTTCTCGTGCAAGAGAAACGTTCCGATGACCTAGGGTGCACAGCGTTCCAGACAACAAGGGACGGTAACAAACAAGCACCATCGATGGAAGATGGAGAATTCCAGAAGTTAATGGATAAGGAGCTCTTCAAGGACAGATCGGGCAGTTGGGTGACCCCGCTACCATACCGTTCACCAAAAAGACACCTCCCAAACAACAGAGTATATGCCATCTCTAGGCTCACTTCGCTCTGCTGCGACCTACAAAGGAAACCGGAGACCAAACATAACTTTGTGGCCTTCATCCAGAAGACATTCCTTAGCGGCCACGCAAAGCCAGCACCCTCACTGAAGGAAGGTGAAGAATGTCGGTACCTTCCATCATCTGTCCACCACCATCAGAAACCCGGTCACATCTGGGCAATGTTCAGCTCCAATGCTCAGCACCAGGAAGCCTCTCCAAACGACGCCCTACGTACTGGGCCAGACTTTTTCAGACAGTCTTCCAGGAGTGCTGATTCGCAAGGAACCAGAAGCCATTACCTTTCATCAAACACAAGGTGATGGAGTGACAGACTATCACGACTGGCACATCCACAAGGTAATGCCCTCTGTAGAGAAAACTACAGAGATAAAAGGACTGTTCTCTCACAAATCTAAGAAGAAACAGGACCAGAGACTTTTGCAAAAGACATTGTGGTGCGCCCAGCTAACTTGGACCGGTGCATCCGCTTGGCATCCTTTGCCAAAGAACCTTTGCCAAGGGACATTGAAGCCAGTGATACCGGCCGGTATCAAATCCTTGTGAGGACACGGACTTTTGCATTGTTTTGTGAATACGATGTTATCTTTGTCATGCATTGCACATATGTGCCACATATTCCAGTTATATAGTGGTATCTCCAGATGCCAGACAGGGAGTGTCATGGAACAAGAGTCACATTTCTGTTTGTCCCCCCCCCTTCTGCTTGTCAGCTCCTTAAGTTCAACTGCATGCATTTGTTCCATACACACACACACACACCGTGCCTGTGTGATGTATCAATATGTTGCCCTTTCTGCCTGTTAGCAGGTAGCCAGTGAGTTGCTACAGCAACCTCTGAGATTCTTCTCAGAATGGGCTATTCTGCCCCCCCCGTTTGTTTCCAGATAGTCTGTCCCAAGACTATTCCCTTTACCCACATTCCCCCTCACTTCCTTTTCCATTTTGGAGACCGTGAGTACAGCACCCATCTCTGTTCCACCCCCATGGCAAGGCCAATCCTTTTCACCTGCCCTTAATTACGAAGCACCTATAGAGAAGCACTCTCACAACACCATTACATCCACAAGTGCCTGTATATACTGCTCCTTTCCTAATAAAGTGAAGAAAATATAACAGGACTTGATGTGCTTTGGAAATGGGGCTGAGTTGAAGCTATCTGGGTTCATTCATACCCTAGACATGACCCTGGGTCCCGAATTGTGAGAAAGAAAGGGGGAGACTTGGAGAAGGGTGTGTGTGTGTGAGAGAGAGAAAGAGGAGAAGGCTGGGAGGAGGAGGAGTGTGTGTGAGAGAAAGGGGGAGACAGGGAGAAGGGTGTGTGTGTGTGTGTGAGAGAGAGAGAGAGAGAGAGAGAGAGAGAGAGAGAGAGAGAGAGAGAGAGAGAGAGGAGAGAGAGGAGAGAGAGAGAGAGAGAGAGAGAGAGAGAGAGAGAGAGAGAAAGAGGGGAAGACTGGGAGTTGGGAGTCTGTGAGGGAAAGACTGGGATGAGGAGGTGTGTGTGTGAGAAAGAAAGGGGGAGACTGGGAGAAGGGTGTGTGTGTGAGAGAGAGAAAGAGGGGAAGGCTGGGAGGAGTGTGTGTGAGAAAGAAAGGGGGAGACTGGGAGAAGGGAGTCTGAGTGTGGGGGAGACTGGGGTAAGGGAGGGGGAGTGTGTGAGAGAGAAAAGGGGAGGCTGGGAGAAAGGGGAGGGAGGGGGGTGTGAGAGAGAAAGGGGAGGGAGGGGAAGTGTGTGTGAGAGAAAGGGGAAGTAGCAAAAAAGAAGAACGAGAAAATATTTATTTTAAATATACACTCAGTCTCAAAACAGTCACAGATACAGGTATTGATGAAAGTTAAAAAAAAGACCAGCACAACTGAGAATAGTATACTCACTGAAACCAGAATGTACTGTGAAGAAACAGACTGTTCTGCAATGTGCAGATCAGTTGTTTGTAAAGTATGAGCGAAAATAAACTTTATTAAGCAAATAGTAAAATAAATAGTGCTAACGTGACAATGTGGAAGACCGTTAGATTCCCTAAACAAAAAAATCAAAGTCCAGGTGGTAGTTAAAAAGAAAGAGGGAGCGTGAATTTCGGGGCGGGGGGTGGGGGGGAGGAGAGAATTTCGGGGAGGGAGATAATGGGAAAGAAGGAGAGAATGGGGGGAGTACGAGGAAGAGAATGGGTTGAAGGAGAATGGGGGAGGATAGAGAGGAGGGAGGGGTGATAGAGGAGGAAGCAGGGGATAGAGAATGGAGGGAGGGGAGAGAGAGGTAATGGGGTGTATGTGTGAGAGAAGGGGGTAGAGAAAGGGAAGGGAGGGCTTGTGTTATGTTACGAAACTGAAATAAATCAATACTACAGCGTAAATGGGGACACTATTAGCCCCCCCCAAAATAACTATAATATGTAATGATGTAATTTGTTTTATAATTTTTTTTTCATGTGCCCCGGTTTTACTTTTGAAAGTCTGGTCACCCTATGTCTGCTATACTTGCATTATAAAAGCCTTAATGTGCCTAATAGCCGCTGATACAGTACCTGATGTAACTAGATTGGCAGCAGTGTTTATTTAGTCTTTTGGTGAAGTGCCCATTTCTTCTCTTAATTTCAAGTAAGCGGTCATTAACATAGTTTGTAGGACAATGTCTGAGACCGGCTTTTATTGTCATTCCACACGCTGCTTTCATGGAGCATGGGGAGGGGGAGGTTGCAGAAAAAGGAGGGTTAGTTATTGTATTGAAGCCAGGGCTCCCTGCCTACAGCATTAACTGTCCATGCAGAAAAACATAACACAAGAAAAAGAAATAGCTATTTGACAGCGTCTTCCAGTCTCGGATATTAGACCTAATGCAGAGGATCGCAATGAAAAATCGACAAGTATGTGCAGCACAAAAACATCTATGTATTTACAGTGTGTATGTACAGTTGTGTGAAAAAGAAAGTACACCCTCTTTGAATTCTATGGTTTTACATATCAGGACATAATACAATCATCTATTCCTTAGCAGGTCTAAAAATTAGGTAAATACAACCTCAGATGAACAACAACACATGACATATTACACTGTGTCATGATTTATTTAACAAAGATAAAGCCAAAATGGAGAAGCCATGTGTGAAAAACTAAGTACACCCTTACTGCTTCCATAGGAATTAAGATGCTAAGTAGCAGACAGGTGCTGCTAATCAAATGCCCTTGATTAATTGATCATCAGCAAGTGTGACGACCTCTATAAAAGCCGAAGTTTTAGCAGTTTGCTGTTCTGGAGCATTCAGGTGTTTGTTAACACAATGCCAAGGAGGAAAGACATCAGCAATTATCTTAGAGAAGCAATTGTTGCTGCCCATCAATCTGGGAAGGGTTATAAGGACATTTCCAAACAATTTACAGTCCATCATTCTACAGTGTGAAAGATTATTCAAAAGTGGAAATCATTCAAGACAGTTGCCAATCTTCCCAGGAGTGGACGTCCCAGCAAATTCACCCCAAGGTCAGACCGTGCAATGCTCAGATAAATTGCAAAAAACCCAAGAGTTACATCTCAGACTCTACAGGCCTCTGTTAGCATGTTAAATGTTAAAGTTCATGACAGTACAATTAGAAAAAAACTAAACAAGTATGGTTTGTTTGGAAGGGTTGCCAGGAGAAAGCCTCTTCTCTCTAAAAAGAACATGGCAGCATGGCTTAGGTTTACAAAGTTGCATCTGAACAAACCACAAAACTTCTGGAACAATGTCCTTTGGACAGACGAGACCAAAGTGGAGATGTTTGGACATAATGCACAGTGCCATGTTTGGCGAAAACCAAACACAGCATATCAGCGCAAACACCTCATACCAACGGTCAAGCATGGTGGTGGAGGGGTGATAAGTTGGGCTTGTTTAGCAGCCACAGGACCTGGGAACCTTGCAGTCATTGAGTCGACCATGAAATCCTCTGTATACCAAAGTATTCTAGAGTCAAATGTGAGTCCATCTGTCCGACAGCTAAAGCTTGGCCGAAATTGGGTCATGCAACAGGACAATGATCCCAAGCACACCAGCAAATCTACAACGGAATGTCTGAAAAAGAAAAGAATCTAGGTGTTGCAATGGCCCAGTCAAAGTCCAGACCTCAACCCAATTGAAATGCTGTGGCTGGACCTTAAGAGAGCTGTGCATAAACAAATGCCCACAAACCTCAATGAACTGAAGCAATGTTGTAAAGAAGAGGGCCAAAATTCCTCCACGACAATGTGAGAGACTGATAAAGCGTGCACCTACACTCACAGGGGGTAGCGCTTCCTCACACTTGGGTGGGGTTGTTCTGCGGATGCTGGGGTTCTATGTGCCATGGGCACCCTCAGTACTTTGTGGGACCACCATTGATGTTAGTGCATTGCACTGTATTGTATTGATGTAATATATATTGTTATCTTTGTTATCCTGTAATACAGTAAAGTAGTTATATTATAGCAGGTTTTATAGTAGTTATTGTGTCCTATGAGGAGACATCCCTCTTACGCTGGGATCCTCATAGGTGGAGGCGCTGCACCATGAGCTATAGTACCAGAGGCTCCCCAGAAGAAGTGGCTTTGGTCTCCTGTGAGACTCACATGTAACACCAGCATGCATAATCGCCCACAGTTTTGCATAGGGGGTTATATATATATATATATATATATATATATATATATATATATATATATATATATATATAATTTTATATAAAACATAATACTGAGTTAAGTTATGGTGAGTAAAAAAAGTGACAAAAACCAGCATACAGTTATATTTGCGCATATATATATATATATATATATATATATATATATATATATATATATATCACTGCAGCAAGGGATTCTGGGAAATGACCTGCAAATGAGCAGACACTGTCGCCTTTTGCTTGAAATCCATTTTTACATGGAACCCTTAAAAGCTAATGCTCTGCTGTTCACACAGCTTTTAAGCATACCATGGGATTAGATGCAAAGTCAGTCAAACCACTCATAGACAGCTGTTTCTACCTTGTGGGTCTCATCAGTGTGAGACATGTGAATGTGCTCGCAAGTAATATTCTTTATTGGCTATATGTTATAGGGTGGAGGGTTTTTGTCGCCTTTATCACACACCATAACTTAAAATGTGTGTAATATATATTTATACACACACACACACACACACACATATACACGCACACACACACACACACACAAATACAGATGAACCCTTTAGCAACTTCACATGACGAACACAAGGTGTTGCATGCACTGAAAGCTGGAAGGAGTGATGACCCCTAGTGACAAGCGGCACATTGCAAAGCTCGGGCACTAAAGCGGTTAACACCCCACAACCCTATGAGCAATGCTCTTAAACAGAATTCGAATTATCCCAATGGACAGGGGGAAAAGGGTTCCTCCTATTTAAGCTCTAATAACACATTATTTCCCATTTGCCTATGGATAAAAGAATACCCCTCCCCTTACAGATCCCAGGAGGATGGAAGTGACATGGATTTATTTTTTTTATGTAGGGGAGAGGTTGAAAGAAAGGCAAAGAGGGGCTGAAATCACGTGATCTCCTTGCCACTTCTCTCCCTCCTGCTTATTCCCCTCCTCCTAGTCTCCTTCCCCCTCCTCCCCTTCTCCACTCACTCCCTTTGTTGTTGCCAGAAGCCACTCATATTGCTCCCCTCTCGTGGCGAGTGACAGGCTCTCCTCTCTGCTGCTGGAAATAAAACCCCAGGAAGGCAGAACAGGACCAAGGGAGGTGCAATACCATAAGAGGATTGGGAGTGTCTCTCTCTCTCTCTCTCTTTATAATCGGTAAAGGACGCTCCAGATCCTTTTATTTCTGGGATGGGATTGAGGATGGGTGACATGACATCCCCTTTTTCATAGGCAGCAAGTGAGGCGTGGGGCGGAGGGTGTGCTCAAAGGGTGTATGTGCAGCAGCAGGGTAGCAAGGCTACCTACCCAAATCTTCATTATTTCATTTGGTTCATCACCATCGGTGTTAATATAGTGTAGTTGAGGCTGCCTCCTGTCACCCTGGTGTGTGATATATCAGGGAAGAGATAACACACTCACTGGGTACAGAGACACGGGACAGACAGGCTGCAGGGGGGGATGCAGAATAATTGGTGTGTGCTGGAGAATCAAGGAACGGGTCTGGCTTGTGCTCTGTGCAGTTATTGATGCTCCTGGCCTGCTGTAGCCAGCAATCACCCTCACCCCAGCCTCTTCCAGCACCAGCAGCACCAGCAGCAGCAGCATCCCCCTCCTGTTCCTCAGCATGGTGGAAGGATTGCACAGTGTCTCTGCCTCCAGGCTGCTGGGACCCCTGGCTTTCTGGTCCACTTCTTCTGGGCTCTTCTTCTTCTTGGTCCTCTCGGGCGTCCAGGCATCCAACCAAGTCCCCAGCGAGTGCCAGAATGGGAAAGGAAAAGGCATCAACTGCTCAGGTAAGAAGGGGGGGGGGGGGGGGGGGGGGGGGGGGGGGCATCATTCATAACATCAGTGCAAACTGTGTGTGGGGCTGGAAGGGGAGTGTGATTTGTGCACAAATAGCTATCTGTTTTCATGAATACTTATAGCTAGACACTGTATATGTGTTTATATATGTGCATGTGGGAGTGAATTTTTATATACTGTACACTACTAATATATATGTGTGTGTGTGTGTGTGTGTGTGTGTGTGTGTGTGTGTGTATATATATATATATATATATATATATATATCCACATATGTGCATATGTAGCTGTACATTTATATGTATTTATATATGCCCACACTGTGTCTATATAAATGACACATACTGTATAAATACAGTATATGGATATTAGCAATATGTATGCATATATTAAATATTTTATTTTGAAATAATGCACATTTTCAGAATATTATTATTAGATATATAATTAATTGTATGTACTGTACGTGAGTGTGTGTGTGTGTGTGTGTGTGTGTGTCTATCTATCTATATATATATACATACATACATGTGCAATTTATATATATATATAAATATAGTTGTAATATATGTGTATAATATTGTTGGTTTACTACTTGTATCTATAGTTATATATAAAAACATATGTGTGATCAGTCCAACTATCCTTTAAACAAAGACCAGCGAGCTACCCCTTCAACACATGCACTATTGTTTTAGGATTTTCCTGTCTCAATGATGCTCAGTGAACAAAAGGATGTGCAAGTCCTTATGTGCTGTTACAGTGTGTAGGGAGATGATCCATCAGAGCCTGGTCACTGGCAGGTGGATGGCAGTAGTTGTTAATAAATAAACCGCACCCCTTGTTGTATATTCCTGGGGTGTTTCTGTGTTTTTGTGTCACTTTCTGTATAACCCATGCTCTCAGAAGTAGCCAAATGAGCCCAGATTGTGCCATGTGACCTGACCCCTAGGACTGGAATTGACACAGAAAGATGATTGTTCTGGGCAGATCAAATAAATAAATAAAACCAGACCAGCTGCTCCTCTCAAGCACAAACTCGGATATCTTCTTGGCAGGGATCACATCTGTGTGTCCTTGTGACCATCATAAGACACAATTTACTGATGTCATTATTCAAAGTGTAAAATGAAATTTCAGAAATATGTATTTTTCTTCTCTATAGAAGTTGGCTAAGGTTTCATTAACATGAATCGACATTGATGTATATATACTTGGATTACTGGAAATTTTTGGTCAACCACATGTATTCATGTTGGGTTAATTTATTGTCATCCCTAGAGGGATACTCAACAATAGCATATTAACTGCTACAGATGCTAATCACTAATAATGGTATATTTTTCAATGTGCCTACAGAACTGAGAAAATATTGATGTAAGAAAATAGCAACATACTTATCCAAGAATTAAATCTGTTGACATCTTTAATAAACCTAGTGCTGATTTGTATACCGGTTTTGCTGCCTGTAGACTTTGATTAATAGTACCCAAAGACCGTTTTGCTTTGTTCGTTTTGTCATTTTCAATCATCCTATAATGTAATAATTTTTAGCAGCTAGTATACTTGGGGTTATTTGTAGTTTGTAGAAGAGGTAAAAATAAGCAAGTACTATTGCTGTTGCTCAGTTTTCATATTATATGGTTGCTTAGTGTTAGTTTCACAATAGGCAAACAATATACCTTTGCTTTTGGGTAGTTCTGTGATTGAAGAGTATGATAGAAAGATTCTAGGAGGTGGGTATGGCAGATTAGTCAGAAACATCAGTGCTTTCAATTATGTCACAAGGACATTGTTGATATTACTATTCTGTACTTGGTTAAGTTTGCATGCTAATGGAAAACCGCACATCGACATAAAGTACATAGAAAAGAACAATTGTTGGTTCGTATTTTAATGTGTTTGTCCTTTTTACATATGTATAGTGTAGGTTTCTTTATGAAGTCTTCTCAGTTAAACCCTATCGTATATAAGAACATGATAGATGTCCTTTTTTGTGTGTGATGTAATTAGTTTTGTGCAAACAAAGGTTAATTGGTTAGAGTAGGGGTTCTCAACTGCAGTCCTCAATACCACCCAACAGGTCAGGTTTTCAGGATATCCCTGCTTCAGCGTAGGTGGTTCAGTCATCGGCTGAGTCTCTGATTGAGCCACTGGTGCTGAAGCAGGCTCTTTGACTCAGCCTCTGATTGAGCCACCTGTGCTGATGCTGAGATATCCTTAAAACCTGACCTGCTGAGGGGTCTTGAGGATTGGAGTTGAGAACCCCTGGTTCGAGAGTTGCTGTTATTACTAGCTTGCTTTAACAAAGTACAGTATATAGGTCACCTTAACATACTGCTAACAATGTAATATTAATAGGAGAACTTAACCCATTTCCTGCTGTAGGGAACAGCAATTTATTGCAATGAACTAAAGGCCCTCGACATTAGGGGTTTGGTCAAATCAAATATTCCGATAGCTTTATGGCAGTGACAAGTGTTTCGTTTAACCTGTCCCTGTCAGAAGGACTCATAGTGTATTACTTTGCATTGTAAGCTCCTGTTTCAGGGAAAAGGGTGAAGGCAGACTTTGCAATGTTTAGTTATTAAGCATGAGCTGTAATGTCTTTAAAGCAAGTCAACATGGGTTCAATCCCAGCCTCGGCTCCTTGGTCAGGTCACGCAAGCAACCCTGTGCCTCAGGAAGGTACATTGTAACCTGTATGGAGCAAGGACTCACTGTGTCTGCGGAATTCTATGTACAGTGCTGCATACACTGTTAGAGCTATACAACACATTCTATTGTCTGCAGGTTTTCTGATTATGTAGGGAAAAGGCTATACAACATGAACTCTAATCTACACATTAGTCAGGGAGTCTGTCTTACAGTTCTCAATCGCATTGTACCTGCTACACCTCCTCTTACTACCTGCACTAATGCAAGAAGTGATCAAAATCACTGAAAGTACTGGTACTGGGCCTTATTCCAGGACACCTGTGAGACCCTGAGAAATAGACCTTTGTAGCTTGTTTTAGAAAAAAAAAAATAGGTTCTTAAAACAAAGGAAATCAGGGAAATGTTTTATATAAAATAAATGAATTATTTTTTTTTATCATAAAAGTGAAACTGCGTGTTTTCTAAATAAAAAGGTAATGATTGTTAGCAACCCTTTTTACCATCACAATTTGGCCAGCACATGCAGGTGTTGGTTAAGTGAAGTTAATGGTGACGCATTCCAGATAGATGCTAGGGATTTTATATGCATCCTAATCATTTCATTTACCACTACCAAGTAAATATTCACTGCTTGTAAATGAAAGATGGAAATACTGTGATCGTCTAATATCAAATATATTCTTAGAGCTGAACATTTCAGGGTTAAATAGTTAAATACTAGATGAGGTTGACAAAAGGCATGCATCCATCAAGTTCAACCTATGCTAAATTTAGATGACAGATACTTTATCCTACGTACATACTTACAATATATTGATCCAGAGCAAGGCAAATAAAAAAACCCCAGTGAAATATCATCTAATGATATCTCAAAAGGGGAAAAATAAATTCCTTCCTGACTGCAAAGCGTTGGACACGAGGTAGTTAAAGAGATGTAGCAGTACTTACTGTCTCACAAAGCTTTAAGCCACAGCTACCGAGATAGAGTTGCCGCGACATCGCTACAGGGGATCCATGCTTCTGTATCAGACGCCCCACAGTGATAATCCTCTGACCACGGGACAGTCCCACGGCTTTCCCCCGGTGCTGAAAATTATAAGTACTGCTACATCTGCACTAACCTTAATAATAATAAAAAAAAGAATGGCCTGGTTTGCTGGTTTGAAATCTGAACTTTGAGATTGATTCGGAAGTTCAAGTGGAACTTTAGAAATCAGAGCAAAAACTTGAACCAAAATTCAAAAGGCTCGTCCTCAGATTAGTTTTTGTTTTTTTTTAGCAAAGAAAGTATGTTTATTTTCAGTTTGTACACAAGGAATTGAACCAAATAACCTTCACTTACGTAAAGAAAAACAGAAGTATTTAACTATATAATTTGTCATATTGGATGTACAGTAGCGACATATCTTATTGCACTAAATACCGGCGGCATGCCGGGATCTGCCCCAGCTGCCGCCAGTAATGCACGCGCGCCGCCGCGTTCCCCCACTCACCCCCCCTCCTCCATCGCGCGCAATTTACACACCCTTCCGGACCCCTGTACCCCATCTGCTCTGCCACTCTGCTTCCCCGAACCCCCGCTTACCTTAATTTCATCTCCAGGGGTGTCGGGGAAGCCTGGGGAAGCCGGGGAAGACGGGGAAGCCGGGCGCGCCTGTGACTGTGACGTCACAGTGCGCCGCCACGCGCCGCGGCTACCCGCTTCCCAGCCACATACAGCCAGCGGCTTTTGCTCGAATAAGAGCTGCCGCTGCTGTAGCACTGGGGTTTTTGTCTTTTGTTACAGTAACAAACATGTTTAAAGTAAGAAACGGGTCGCATTCTTGAAATACGTTGACAGAGAAGCGGGTTTGAGAGACTCGGGGTAAATTGTTCCAGAAGTGGGGAACTCTGTATCTTGCTTTATCTTTTCATTTGTTTAACTAATGAAATATCAATATCAGTATATCTGCTTGAGATCAGATTCTACACAACCTTAGGTAAGCTTATCATGGCTATTATGAATAGAAAGAGCTGCACTTGTTAGAATGGGTGTAACCACAATCCCAGCTTGGAACCAAGTTTGAGGATTTTTTTTTTGTGTGTCAAGAACGGATCAACTATTAGGCACCTGTATCTTCTTTTATACAATTCATACTCCCACATGTGCTGCTACTATTGGGTGACGCAGCCCAGAGGGTGCGTTTACAGTACCCCAACTCATTTTTTCGTACCTGTGCTATATTCAGCTCCGGGGATCACCCTGCACCGGAGATACCGCTGCAGGCAGTATTGGTACCACCCCCTCAAGAGGACACAAGATGGAGGTTTAAATGTCTTGAATCACATGGGCAAACTGGAAGCCGTGACATCATCAGATGAGACTTCCTGTTGGCCAGTTTTACACAGAGGATTTACATATAAGGAAGGGACACCTTTTCTGGCAAGTGTTTCGAGAACAGGGGAGAACAGGAGGCCCCCGGACCTGAACCACGTTAATTTCAGCTCTGCGGACCACCTGCGTCCATTTAACAAAAAAGGGGGGAGGAAGAGGGGGAGCTAGCCAAACGTGTGAAATCTTTTATGTTTTTTTTTTAAATAAATCAGTTTTGTAGTATTAGATAACAGTGACTGGTTTTATTTTATTTTTATTCAATTCTTAATGACATTTTTAATGTTGAATGAGTTTTAAAGCATCCTTTGATCTCTATAGCTGGTTTTAAACCACCTCCCAAGCAGTGCAGTGCAAGATTTTTACAACACTTTGCTGTTTGTGATAATTTGTTGCCAATGTTCCCTGCAGTTTGAGCTGCAAACTGTAACAATAGATAATTACTTTAGTAGTATTAGGATACATTGGATCTGCTGATTTACAATGACTGAGGGACTTATTGAAACTGAAAGGCGGCCATTATGTTCGGCACACAATCAGGATTTTGACAGATTAATAACAGGAACACCAAACGATTGCCAGCTTTGGTGCGAATGTAGAATTATCATTAGATATAAAAATAACTTTAAAACAAGGAATAAAGTATTGCTGCTTTGAAATGCTTTACAGGTTTAGACTTGGGAGTGTAACCGTAAGACGCATGAAATGTACGAAATATGAAATATATATACTGCTCTTGCAAGGAGCTACTGTAGCTAGAGGCTCAGAACACAGAAATAGTAAAGGCTGCATTATCAGGATTGAGTTATTAAAAACTGTTCTTACTGCAGATGCTCAAGCCATTCAAGAGTTCCTGCTAAAAAATATCTACATCATTAAATAGTCTTTCAAAATGAAAATGATTTTACAAAGAAGTATGAGATCAAAATAACAAAAAGGCAAAGTAAATGAAATTGGCGAAAATAAAAAATGTGTTGGGACGGCATGTATAAAAACTAGCACTTTTAATTTGTAGAAGAAATTTTGTCACTGCCATCTCTGCACATTGCAACCAGCTGGTGTATCTGCTGGCTTTTGCAATATGGCATTGTAGATTAAGCATCAGAGTGTATTAAATAGACCTTCTCACCTCACTCCCTTGAGGCTGTGCAATGTTCACACAATGCATAATCATTCTAAATTAACTTTTTTTCCAGACCCATATCTCCAATAAAAATAGGTTGTATATTACTTGCTGCTTTTGTGCTACAGTTAGCCTGAATGCTTAATTTCATTGAAGCATGACATGCATGACAATTATTGCAGAATACAGAAATCTCTCTCTCTCTCTCTCTCTCTCTCTCTCTCTCTCTCTCTCTCTCTCTCTCTCTCTCTCTCTCTCTCTCTCTCTCTCTCTCTCTCTCTCTCTCTCTCTCTCTCTCTCTCTCTCTCAAATTGTACTGCAAGAACAGTTTTGCTCCTTTTACAAAATGTTTCAGAATATTGTAATTATTTACAGTGTGCTTTGACTCCCCAAACAAACATATTTACGCCCTGAGGAAGGTCCCGTTTGTGGGTCCGAAACGTTGGTGATTGGTGTCTTTTCTACAATATATTCTACAAATGTAAACCTGAGTGGTCTGCTGATTCCCGTTCAAACGGTATTGTATGTTTATATATATATATATATATATATATATATATATATATATATCTGTATATATACTGTATATATATACTGTATATATATAGATCACTTGTAGCACATTCACATGTCTTAGGCAGGTCTGCAACCCTGCCTTTCGCCATTGTCACCCAGCATACAGTGCTTCCACTGCAGCAAGGGATCCCTTGATAGAAAGCAATTGCAAATATAAATCACATTTGGTTGTCATTTTCAGTCATTTTAATATAAATAGAAAGCAATAACTATTTTGTCAGGTTACATTTGGACCTGTGCTTTGTAAAGTTTTACATTACTTTTTTTCATGTTGTGACGTGTCCTACAATGTTGCTCTCAGTCATTGCATCTCCTTTGTTGTGTTTGCTTATCATTTTTACTATTAAAATATAGCTAGTGGTTTTGTAGCAGATAACAGAACTTGTTGGAGAGGTTTGAAGCAGCTCTGCTGCGGCTGGGTGTGCAATGCATGATACCCAAGAGTACCAAAGGCTGTTCTTGCACATATACTTGTTATCTTTGCCTGATTGTAGAGATCATTATTGATGTGTAGTTCACAAGAAACCGTGTGGTGAGTCGTTCTCAATTTGCCTAATAATGCTATTAGCTACATTACATACACTAATATGTGAAGGCACATGCTGTAGACTGATGTACATTGAAGGTACCTCTGTGCTAGTACTTTGTTAATTCAATAGGGCTTTGCAACATTCTGCAAGGCAAATAAGATAATGCATCATATACTTTAGTGCACTTAGAACACAATATGGGGTATTGTTGCTTTAACATCATTATTGTGGAACGATTTGCCATATATTCCAAGCTTGGATCATAAATGAATAGAAAATAAATGTATTTGATTTGTGACAAAAGAGGAGATAGGAGGTTTTCAGATAGCAGTAACACAAGGGGTGATTTCAGCAAATAATTCACACATCTATTTTCTTATCGTTACAAATTCTTAATAGGATGTACATTTAATTTAATTAGAATGACTATAATGAACAATCAAGATTGATAAAATCCTAATGAAAATACAAAATGATGTGCAATTTGATCCTCTTGAGCTGTAAA
The DNA here is from genome assembly GCF_040206685.1 of Ascaphus truei. NCBI lineage: Eukaryota > Metazoa > Chordata > Amphibia > Anura > Ascaphidae > Ascaphus > Ascaphus truei. The sequence goes on along the minus strand of NC_134484.1, from coordinate 235,319,851 downwards.
CCCAATGTTCAGTATGCAAGGCACCACCAGTGAAAGTGAAAGATCCAAGCCAGAGGCAAATGTAAAGGGTAAAGATTAGCTCTATGAGCCAAGAACAAGCAGAGTCAAGGCCTCAAGAACCATGCCAGTGGGCACCATGTGAGGATACAGTATGATATGGTGAAATACTCTCTGCCAGCATTGACACGTACTGTATGCCTGCATTCAATATGTTGGGAATCTACATCTTCATCTCAGACAAAGCTCTGAGCTCGCTTCAAATACTAACAATTATCCCTGATGGAGAAACAACTTCATGGCATTTTAAATAGGGGGTTAAGTTCTACAAAGCATATCATGTTATATAATTCATGTTTTAGGTTACCATTTATAATTACAAAACTTTTATTTATTTTTCATTCGTGGTAATGCAATATTTCAGCAGCCTTATTATTTTTTCTACAATTACCTTTTTTTCCCTCGAGTTGTTCTGTATCTGTTAAAGCTGACAAGAAGAACACACGAGTGCTGTTACCTCCCATAGAAGTATGCGTTTTGTTTGATTAAATGCCCTTTTAATCACTTCTTAGGAGAATTGAAAGGGAAACTTACTCGTGGGCTTAGATTTTCTGTGTTTTCCTTGAGAAAATTGTTTAGAGGGACAACTGCTCGAAGCTGTGTGCAATTATTGATTCTTTGCTCCAGTGAAGCTTGATGTCAAATGTTTTTTATCAGTTGGCTAAGAGATCTAAACCAAGCCATGTTCATTAATGAAGCTTGAGCCCAGGCCTTCTGATTTACTTATACTATTAGGTGAGATGTCTTGTTGTAGGTAACAGTAGGTTTCATTTAATGGGTTTAGTTATATTAAGATAACTATGCTACGATGTTTAGCCTTCTCTATTTTATTAAGTTGAAAAGCATCACTCTTCTAAAAGAATAGAGGGTGGTGCTGTGTTACCCTGTAGCATAGACAAAGAAAAGTAAGCTAGAAGCGATATCTTTAATAGATAACTCATGGTTAAAAGAGTGCTATCTTTCAGGACCACAAAGGTCCCTTCATGAAACAGTTTTTTTTACCCTAAAAGGTTTTGCTGTGTTGTAAAGTAAGGAACTCTCCTATATGTAAAGGTGCTCCCCAGACAAGTCTTCAACTCCGCCGAGTCAAGCAGATATGCAGCAGTCATGTCACCCCAAAGCTTTCGTAGAGCATATCTCCCACTTGGAATAAAAATAGTGAGTTTTGCAGCCATACAAAGATATCTTGAATATCTTTATGAAACTGTGACTTAGGGCCTCATGCAGAGAGCAGCGCTAACAGGGAAAGCGGCATGTTTTGCCGAATTCTGCCTTTAGAAAGGCAGATAATGGCGAGTTTTAAAAAAAGCGCCATTTTTTTTTTTCCTGAAACTCGCCGTGCGGCTGGAGAGAACCTAAATCTCTCCAGTGTTTAAAACGGCCGTATTCAGAGAGCCGCGAACGCCATATAGTGGCTGTTCGCGCCAAAAAAATGGCGCGATTTTCAACATTTTTCTTCTCCACCAAGAAGCTGGTGCTCGGCGGCCGGTGGGGGAGAAGAAAAAAAAAACTCGATTTTTTTCCCACTAGTTTCAACAGCGCTCATATCGCTGGTTGAAACTCTCCATATGCAGAAAGGATTCTAAATGCAGTTTTATGCCCTTTCTGCATATGGAGAAAAAAACTCTCCATTAAAGCTACATTTTATTCCCCTCTCCAATTTTAAATAGCGCTGCTCTCTGCATGAGGCCCTTAATGCTTTACTTTTTTTTCTACTGCTAACAGTACTACGGGTTTGACCAACATAACTTTATAGTGTGTCTGGTTTGTACCCTGCTACCAGGTCTCTAATAAAGAGCCAGCAAAAGAGATATCAATTAATTTAGAATTTGCAGTTAAAACTGCTTAATATAGCAAGTTCAGAATCCCTGTTAAAATGGGGTTTGGAAGTTAATTAGTAACACACCTTGAGCAATGACGGGCACATTTTTTTGGCTGCGTTTGGATCCTACTCCTTTCATCAGCAGATCACTTTCCAAAGTAGAAATCTGCCATTTTAGATTTTTTTTTTTACCCCAGAGACATAGAACAATCTGTTTCTGGATAAGAGAGAGGTGAGGTACCTGACTGGGAGATATGCTAATGCCTATGGAAAGTATATTCAAATGAGTTCCACACTTCCTAAAAGCATTTCCATATCAACTATATCGAGTGGGTAATAAGCCTGACGCACCAACCTAATGACTTGAGAAGACTAAACAGGTCTAGAACCCACAACCACTGCTTTTCTAGGACACAGCTCTAGCAGTGTGAGCTAAACTAGCTGATGGGTAGTTTCGCTGTTACATCCTACTTTTGAGCGGCTCACTGCTCACACACGTAGCTAATCTTGCTATTAGCATATCTTACAGGTATCTCATGTGTGCTCCATAAGGAACATTAAACTGTCAACCATTATGTGGAAGTGGTCTATTTTTTAAAGGAAGAAAGGGAAAGGAACATTAATTTTGCACTCATTTTGGTGCTACATGACGGATATGCACAAAATGGCTGCAGTATAACAGAACAGGGACAAAAATAGCCACTGTACCATCTTCCTGAGTGCCAGACACACACTGACTTGAATGACTTTATTTTACAATAAATAAAACTCTACAAACTGCAGGAAGGGATTCCACTTGCTTCCCACAACACACAAAGTGTTATTGAGTTGACAAGTCTGAGGTACCTTAGCAATGGGGTATGGTGTCAGATCCAATAAGATCTGACCTTGGACACACACAATCTCTGTTATTAAGAACAACAGCTCTAGCAGTGTTAGAAAACCAGCTGATGAGTTGCAGTGTACACTGTCTACTAACAGCATACCTCCAAGGGATATCTATTTTGATCATTGTAACCTTGAAAGTACTTCAAGTAGAAAGTAGTAATATGCCCGGAGGGCTATGAGTTACAGAGGCCAAGTGACATTAAATAAAAGTTGAACAGAACATGGGCAACCTCTCTCTACTGGGTTAGAAGAAATTGGGTGCCACCTCTGCTGCTCTAGGGATTACACAGTTATAACTGCGGTTCGACAAGTAAGAACTATTATTATTTGTAGACGAATATTCTTGGTACTATCTGGATATTATACATTTTCATTTTATTAGACCAGATCTGTGCAATCTAATTGATATACGGTAGATTGTACAGGGGCATTAAATTCCATCTATGTACCTGTCTATTTAAGTGGATAGGGTCTCTTTCAGGGTGACTGCTCCTCTGAAGAAGCCAACATGATTTAATGCACTTTGATTTTTCAATCTGCATTATCAAACAAGCTCATCATTTTGCTTAAATTATCACGAAGTTCTAGGTGTCACTACTAGGACCAAGTACACATTGTAGTTTGATCAACCTCAGATGTTGTTCTTTTTATAATTATGTTTTCTTTTATTATTCACTTAATTCTATCTTTTAATGAATGTATAACGTTTTAACTCAGTTAGGTTAGTACATCACAGATATATTGTATTACGTTAATGTATCCTCTATTTTGCAGCTCTTTGGAGGCCCTTTCTCATTCTCTTTAATAGTATATGTATTACAAGTTACTTTATCAAAGGTCATTGTACATCTCTAAGGGGTATTTTTTTTACCCATTTGTACTATTTAGGAGTATACAGTACCTAATCTAAAGGATTGCCCTTTCTCTCTCTTAATAGTCTAATAGAAATTAAATAAAACACATTTTCTAACACACAATTAAAATGATTGACAGCTGTGACAATGCTTCTACACATCAGCTAATTTAACTCACAGTAATACATCTGACATGATTCTGGTCATGAGTTGGTGTTTTAGGCTTATTCTCAAATAAAATCTACTGTATATTGTTGGTAGGGAAATCCTTTTAGGAAGTGTGGGATGGGACTCATTAAATATACTTTACATAGTCATTAGCATATCTCCCTGCCAGGTATCTCATGTGTGCTCCTTTTTCTGCACTGTCATGTCTCCCTAACTTATTTGTAGAGACGTTTGAGGGGATATATATACAAGTGGTAACTGCCCCTACACGGAAAGGTTTCTCTCTCTGTGTGTTCCAAATTTGTTTTAAATCCGCTCGGATTGTATTCAATGATGAATTTGAATGAATCAGTCTGGATTTTTACGTATGCAATTCGCATGCGGATTTTAATGTGCGGGGTGGATTTTGTCAAAATAATCTGTGGAATTCCAGGAAACGGATTTTGACAGTTTCGCCCATCTTTACCAATGACCATGAAACACCATGACATAAGTGTTACTCTGCAATAAGGCAATTACAGGCAGAGTGCTCTTTTGCTTGGCTATGTCCAGGACTGATGTTCCTGCAGTCTATAACCAGTATGGCTTCTCCAATGACAGCCAATGGGGAAAATGCAGCTCACGAGGGACCTTATTGTGGCCCTTGGACTCTCTGCTCCTGCTAATACAAGTTGCTTAAGCAGCTACAGTAACTGCAGTTTATCACACTGAATTTACTTGCACATTAAGGTAATGTAAATATATATGGTGCAGATGTTATACATTCTTGCAAAATAATAATAATAGTTTGTATCTCTTTAAATATATCTACAATTATATTATAATAAACTTGTGGCCCTTCTACTTCTAAATATTTCCTGATCTGGTCCCTTTGGATAACTAGTTGAAGAGCCCTGTTGTATGGTTTAGATTTTAAAAAAAAGGTAAGGTATGCTTGAAACATGGATGCTTTATTGAGTATTTCCGGTCTCTAATTTTGATTAAATGTCCACAGATATCCAACTCCCAGTTTCAGTTGCAGCAATGGGAATGCAATTAGATGATAACTTATCAACCAGTAAAGAGTGACTAACCAAGATAAATACATGTGAAATGAATGAATTGCTCTGTATGTCTCTCTTGCAGCAAGTGGCTTAATAAATATAAGAAACAGTGGATGTGCAACCTAAATGTCAAAGCTCTTTTAAACCATTTGGTTCATATCAGGAAAGAGTTTAACAAAACTCTTTGACACAGACAAACATATTTCTCTGTACATTTATGTGATCACTGCTCAATAAACCCACTTTTATTAGGAAAGAGCATTGGAGTGCCGCTCCTTATTCATCTATATACTTAAGACTTCGTCGGTGTTTATAGCAAGCACCGTTCACAGGGACTGAGCACCCATGGCAGCTGGCTGTTAGTCGTGAGTGCACCTTCTCGTTGGATCTGTACATTTATGGGAATATGGTGATCCAGGCCAAATGGCAGTGGTAGTTTTAGATTTCGTTAATAAGTACCTCTGTAGGACAGAGCAGTATTTTAATGGCATGGAGGTCATCAATATTGGCTTTGTGTGAGGAAGGATTTACCTTGAACTACTCTTGCAAGATTTTTTTTTTGTAATGCTTTATACTTACTTTTTGTCTTTGCTACAGTATAGGGATGCTGGGAAATGACATGCAAATGAGCACAGTGTCACCCTTTGCTTGTTATCCAATTTAAGATGGAGCCCTATAAGCATACAGTATGCCTGCCACATTACACAACTTTTCAGCACAGCCTGGGTTAGAGAACTGCATAGCCAGTAAACCTGTGCACAGACAGCTATTTCAACATTTTGGGTTTCATCAGTGTGAGCATAGTTAATACTGGCAATGTGAAGCTGGGTTAAGTTTCAACCACACATTGAATAAATTCTGGTGGGTAAAAAAACTGAGAAAAAAACATCCACAGTACAACATACAGTGAATACAAATATCACTTTTGATCATATTCACGTCTAAGGCTTCGTCAATAGTATGTGCGCGCTCATGACCAAGCGCGTGATGGCACGTGTGCCTGTACCTGCCGAGATCTGTGTCCTGCAGGGTTGCACGATGGTGGGCATGGCGAGGGCGTGCCAGGGGGCGTGCCCATGACATCTAGTGAGCGCTCCTGTACACCCTCATTGGTTGAACCGTGAACGTGACCTGGCCGTCGCGTCGCAAATTCAAACCAGTTTGTCACCACGCATCGGCCACCTCGGTGCTCATGTGCACGCGCAAACTATGGTCACGCGCATTGGCCTCCATTGGTTTGTATTTGGCGAGAGCGATGTCCTCGGATCCACTATGGACGTGGCCTAAGACACGTCTGCAACTCTGCTTTGCCCCATTATCTCCTAGCATACAATGCTTCCACTGCAGCAAGGGATTCTGGGAAATGACATGCAAATGAGCACACAGTGTCACTATACAGTATAGACAATTTGTGAATAGACTTTACATAGAATTTCTTGCAGGTTATTTGAAGGAATTGCACTGCATGTGAAGTTCAATGGCAGGAGAAAAGAAACAGCAGGTAGATCATCCTTCACCCTGAATTATTTACCATTACTAACATATTTAACAACAAGTCCCACAGTAATAACACTGTTTCCCATTTCTGGTCGCAAAGAGTGGTGTAATGATTTATCTTTTGTGCATATCAATGAATACCATGAATTTACATGTGGTGTATGTGATAATTATCAGAGATAGATGAAATGCCAAGTTGTAAAGAGATTCTAGCAAGCAGACTAACAAATGCAAATTATATTACTGCCAAATAATTAATACTTATACAGATATTGATTCATGGATTCATTACCGTGGAGTCATGGAATATTTCCATTTCTTCAATTCCCTTCTTGTTGAAGATCGTTTTCGTACATTTTCACTGTGTTAATGCTTTCTTATATAAAGCAATACATTAGTGTAGGCTTGAATCAGCCAGTCGTTTCCTTATAACCTAGATTATTTTGCAGGTATAGTACGTTTGAATGGTGCAGTTGTACCTCCAAAACCTTTTTGGCGAGAAATGGGTCATCAATGAAATTGTATATAAATGTTATTTTCAGTTTTCATAATAATAATAATAATTTAAAAAAAACATCCTACATATTGAAAACACCTTTAAAGAGGCAGTCCAAGCTGCACTTTAACAACATTTTTTTTTTTATATATATATGCAGTATTTGATTAAATTTTATTGAAAACGAATTACCTAAGCTGTTGATCGATTCGTTCTCCCGTGATCGATCAGCAAAATCCTGCTTCCTAGGGTTTCCAATATACTTTTATAAGGGGAGCTGCAATTTTAAAATCTAGTTAGTTGACCACACATTTATTTATAGACCTATATAGTAATTTTCCATAAACTTAGTTTGTAGCTATCAAGACCAACATCACACAAGCCTCCACTTCATTATATATTGTGATACCATCACTGTCCTCTAGGTGCTGGAATAGGGCAGCTATGGGACTTTCCAACACACAGGGTTAATCTCCCAAGAGAAGCAAGCAGCAGCTGCTGCCTAATCGATCAGCCTAATCTGAACAAGGAAGTGTTTTAAGGCAGACACAGAGAGCTGCTATAGAGAGAGACTGCTTTCCCTCAGAGAAGGGGATAGAGACTGCTGGCCCAGAGAAGGGGATAGAGAAGAGTTCTCCCCAGCTGTGGAAGCTGGTACAGCCCCCTAGATTCGCTGGACGGTAGTTGCGGAGCCTGCTGGGACTGCCTGGGTTGTTAATCCCAGGAAGAAGGAGGGACGAGAGACCGTGCTGAAGCGGGGATGTCCTATCCTTAACATTGAACTTACAGAGGAGAGATTCTCTGAGCTCTCGTGGGCCAAGCTCCCCTAGGAAGGAAGACCGCGAGACCGCGAGACCGTGAGACCGTGCTGAAGCGGGGACGTCTGCTCCAAAGGAGTAACAGATAAGCAAAACCCTTTATTGCTATGTTCAGAGACTTTATATGTGTTTAGCTATAATAGTACCTGTTTGGGGTGCTAACCATCTTAGCTGCCCATCCAGTTAGTAAGGGTTGCAGCTGAATGTGTAGTTAGTAGAGGAGTAGGAATTTATTTTATGATTTCATTTTGACGGTAGCCTGTTAGTATATTATTTATCCCTGTAAATAAGGCTGCGCTTATAGTGCCTGGTGACGGCAACGCAACGTCGCTCCAAAGCAAATTCATTGACTCCGTCGCATGCGCTTATAGTAAGTGCCACGGCGACGGAGCAACGGAGCGACCAAAAATGTTGAAGCTGCGTAAATTTGATTTTGTAGAGACAGTCACCACATGTGACTGTCTCTAAACCAATCAGAGAGCGCTGCCCGTCCCCTTCGTGACGTCACTGGCCTTGTCGCCAGCGACATCGCTGAAAATTAAATTATAACTTTCACTAGTAGCGTCGCCGTCGCCAGCACTATAAGCGCGGCCTATACCCATATATATATACCCCATATAGGAAAATACTATGTTTCCTGCCTTAATCTGGGACTAAAAGATGCTACAACATGGTGTGGGCATCACAATATATTTATGAACCTTTCCTTTTGAAACACCTTCTTGTTAACTTAAATTTGATGACATGGAAGCAGTGTTTAAATGTAAAGTGGTATCAAGTATCAGTACTTGTTCTGGCTTAAGTACCCAAAATGTTTACTCCACATAGAGAAATATGAAGTACTAAAACATTTTGTGGGCTAAGTATGTAGCGTTGCTATAAGTGGTTTTGTTGCAAAACAGACACAGAAGAATAATAAGTTAGTGCGTCTCTTTGCTCCAATGTATAATACCAATTTTGAATGTGTTTTGCAATGTGTGCATCTACTGATTCGTCACAGAAAATAATTAACACTAGGAGGTGAGGTTAGTGGCGGAGTTTGGATGGTGTCTGTGGCAGTTATATATAAATGAGATGTAACATGAAATGTCAAGTATTCACCACTTTTGTGTTCTATATAATGCATCACAATTGCCCATGAACATTTTCGTGGCGCAAAAGACGAAGGCAAATACACGCAAACAATTGTGTACAGTATGAACCTGAAGCGCAGCATACGTAGAATAGGAAAAAGTGCGCTAAATGTAAGAATGATGGCATGCCAACATTTGCCACTAGTGATTTTAGATGAGAAATTGATTTTTTTGGGACACACCGCGGTCTTTCAATCCGTTTTAAAAAAAACAATTCTTTATACATATCCCTTTATCGCTTTCTTTTTTCTTGTGTGTCAGCTGCCAACTAATATACTGTAATTCAATACTCTTCTCCATGATATTGCAGTGAATTCAGCACTACGCTCAGCAATCTCTTGTTTCAGGGACAATGCTTTTAGCTGTAGTGACGTCTCGTCAGGTTAAAGACAAAGAACTTTGCCTCCATATCGAACAGTCTTTTGCTCCACAGTATTCAAGGAGTCTACCACTACTTTTTTGTCAATGCCATTTGACTAGTCTACGAAAGAAGATTGTTTTGTATATATTTCATCTCCAGGGACAAATACACAGCTATCATCTTCACTCGCATGCTAATGATTTCAGCCAGCGGATGTTTCTTTAAAAACACTACTCCCAAGCTAGCAGCTGCTGTCCCTGTAAGATATTCATCTTACGTGCCTTTCTTCTGCCTGCTTATCTTATAGCACATGGCAACATATACAACAAACTTCCTAATATCAAAATATTTTAAGTCCCTATTTAAATCTGTTTGACCACCAAATGTGTTATACAATATTCCACAAGGTTTCAGAAATCAAACATGAGGTTCCTGTGGGACATAACGAGGCATTTCAGGAAATTCTTCTCTGCCTACATTCCCTTCTCTTCTTTAAACACTGCGCAGAAGGGCTTGGTGCTAGAAATATGCAAACGCTTCGCTTAAGTTCTCGAACCTGGCGATATTCGTTGTTTTGTCAAACTTTGAAAAATCAGTCCGTTTAAAACGTTTGCAAGGAGTTTGGCAAGTACAGATCTCTTCAGCCTGGGGTTTTAAAGGTGAGTAATAGAAAATGAGAGAGAATGAGAGAGTCCTAAATAACAGAGCAGGGGTGCGCAAATTGGGGGGCGCAAGATTTTCTGGGGGGCACGCGGAAGTTACAGCTGTCCCGCGCTCTCCCCCAAGGCATTTCAATTAAATGTCACCCCCCTGCTCCAGCGTCGGAGAAACAAGGGCATTAACACCGAGCAAATAATGTATGCCTACTATGTCAGCCTCTATCTTCTCCATCCGTCGATCCATCCGTTGATCCATATGTTGCATCCGTTGATCCATTTGTAGCATCCGTTGCTCCACATTTAACATTGTCTCCAGAAGCAGATCTATCTTTGCTAGCACAATAGAATTCCCGGAGAGATCCACACTTATCCCATTCAGCATCCGGTCTAACGAGCTGCTTCTTGTGCATGGCGTGTGAACATCTGGGTGGATGGGTGCAACGGAAGATGAGATGGGGGTTTCATGGAGAGAAGCGGCAGCAACATCGAAGAAGAGTGGAGGAGGTGACCTGTGGATACCCGGTAGAGGACAAGCGGCAGCGTCGTCGAAGAGGGATGGAGAAAGGGACCTTTGGATTTCCGGGCGAGAAGCAGTCGTCTAAGAGCAAAGGAGAAAGTGACCCGTGGATTTCAGAGGCAGCGTCGTCGGATAGAACTGGAGAAGATGGCCTGTGGGTTTCTGTGAGGGCGGCGGCAGCGTCAAGGACGAGGGGTGGAGACTATGGGTTTCGGCTAGGTATCTCTGGGCTACGGGTTGAGATTTGAAATCTCTGGGTTACTTTATTTAAATAAGGGTGCAAGTTGTAGTACAGTGGTTAGAGTTTTGTTGTTCAGTACACAAGCTTGTAGAAAAGCATTACCTGCAGAGTTTAAAAAGAAAATACTGGTGTGTATTTAATGAGACTAAGACTGCGCTTATAGTACCGGCGACGGCATCGCGACGTCACAAATGTATTGAGGTCGTCACGTGCGCTTATAGTAAGCGCGACATGACGGAAGCTACGCTGGCAGCGCGAAATTTGGAAGACGGTCAAATTTGATTTTTCAGAAGCTGTCGCCACATGTGACAGCCTCTGAACCAATCAATGGCCAGGTCGCTTGCGACGTCGCTGCACAGCGAAATACAACTTTCGCGGGTGGCGATGGGTGACTTCATCCGTCGCGTCGCTGTCGCGCGCACTATAAGCGCGGCCTTACAGGTAATCAGTGAGCATTAACATGTCTGCTCCTGTCTGGTCTATTTGCATGTGATCTTTTATCATCTAGTGTCTTCCCAGGACATAATTGAAAACAAGATGTACAGTATATCTACTGTAAGATGTTCCTTTCCTCGTGAAATATGTTAGAGGAGCAATCCCGCCTGGGAACTTAACGTTCAGGGGTGGTGGCTCCGCGGTCTATCAGGCAAACTGGCTCAACTCATGCCACTGCGAAAGCCACAAAGTCATTGGGGGGATGTTGTTGCGACTTTCTTTTGGTGACTCGGCTGCTATGTTTGTCATTTTTTTTTGTGCGCCAAAAAATACAAATATCTTGAGAACCAAGGGATCCTCTGGACGTCGGGGGAATACTGGGTGAAAAATAAAAAAAATAAAAGTCCAGAGACGGGATTACTAAAAGGAGCGGAGTTTAAAGCTGCAGTTCAAGCTCCCGTTTTTTTTTTTTAGTTTTTTTTTACTTCAATAGTTTCAAGTGGGCAATCTCTACTTACCTAAAGAACTGCATAGCTGCCGGTCAATTCGTTCTCCGTCTCTTGATCGGCGAAGTTTGGCGACATCTTTAGATCTGGGGAATGTAAATGGTTGCTATAGGAACAAACATGCTTGTTAAAATAGAATACAAGAAAATTGGTCTTTCAAATTTGTTGTTTTTAAAACAGAAAATTCTAAAAGTATTTTTTTTTACTACAGAACTGATTTATTTAAAAAAACACACATGCAGGATATTGCCTGGACTGCAGCTTTAAAGTATTTCAGAGAAATATACCATGAAAATATAATGACAATGCAGTCTACAAAACACAGTGGATAAAATCATTCTGAAAAAAAAAAGATTCATATTTGCCAAAGAAATGTCTTCAAAAGAAACACTAGGTCCAAATATTTATACCTGTTACATACAAAACCTGTTGTGTAGGCTGACAGAGTACGGCTGACAGAGTACAGAACATATTCCTTAACCACAGCTAAAATGGCTTTGAGCTTTGAGTGTTTAATTTTCACTAAGATGAATAGCAAACACAACAGCATTTTTGTAAATATATTATAGAGACATTGTGGTTGTGGCAGAAGATATATGCCCCCTTTTGGTTTTATTACTGTTCTAAAATGCATTAACATACTGTAAATACCATGATATAAGTCCCTGCTGGTGCCGTGTTTAACTTGTCTATTTGTTTCTGTATCATTCAGTTTGGTGGGAAATGCAGAGGGGTTCTGTGTATACTGTATATAAGTAATTACATACATAGAAATTGAATCTAAAAGAACAATTTTGCTGCTTAAAGTAATATACACTCTCCCTACTCATTCAAAGAGAATGAAATTGTCATTGGTAAATCCTGTGGTTGTGATATCCATGTGTATATCATAGGTACAGGGTAAGAATCTATACAGCCAATTAGAATACCCCAAAGGCAATCCTGAATCAGCATGCATATTGCTGTTTATTCCCAGGACATACTTGTACAAGATGTGCATCTCATTGTAGCTTTCCTGGGGAAATATCTCAGAGGAGCAATCCTGCCTGGAAGATCCTGGCGAGATTGGGAACAGTTCTGATTCTGGGGGAGGTGAGGGAGGGGAAGAGGGTCACAGTTTAGGGGCTCCAGGGAAGGGGGGAGGCTTCCACCTCAGTTAAAGTGAACTGTTATTGTGTGACAATTATGGGTGTGCTATATGACATGACAAAGAGTGAACTAGGTTTGGGGAACCTGTAAAAGATATGAATTCAACTATAAGGTTCATGTTCATTGATGCTTTCGAAATAGTTTTGCACCCTAGGAAACACTGTACTAAACTTCAGAAGAATGCATTTCTAACTATAAGTATCCAAGACTTTCCTTTTACATTCTGAATATTTAACTGGGGTAAGCAACTGTGTTCTGGTTGAATTGGTTTACTGTCACATTCTAGCTGCTACAGCCAAGATTTGAAGATGGCTTGGAGATGACCTATTCTTGAGAAAAAAAAACTTCATAAGAAAGAAAAAGATCTTCCATTTATTTGAAGAGGGAGGAAAGTGTTAGGAACAACCCCCCTGGTTTAGCAATATCATTTCCATAGCACTTAGTGTGGTCATATCAGATTTTTGCATTAGCTTGCTTTGCGTGGCAGATACAGTATCAGCCACGGGTAAAGAAATCATTTTTCTTATGCTATAAAAGTATTAATGAACACACAGTCCTGCAAGCTCTGACCCCAGAACCCACAACATCGTGTGTGTGTGTGTGTGTGTGTGTGTGTGTGTGTGTGTGTGTGTGTGTGTGTGTGTGTGTGTGTGTGTGTGTGTGTGTGTGTAAACCCTTTGGCCAACGCGTTATAAGCCTGCAGCCACTACATGGCATGACCTGTATGCAGGTCCGAACACTACCTGGAGAAGGAGAATGGTCTCAGTAGACCTGCTACTTAAAAAGTGGGGAGCTGTGAGCTGAAACCCAGGGAGGAGGGGCCACCAATCTCCAAACAACTGATACCAGTTGAAAATTAAAATTTATGAACACACAGTCCCTGTAATCGCTAACCCTAGAACCCACCACATCATATATATATTTGTGTCAAAGGAGTACTACTGAGCTTGGCCAAATGTATACAATAGACAAAAAATACCTAACGCTATATCCAATGTGAAAATATAAAGTTAAATATTTCAATATTAGTATTCTCATGAATAAGGGTCAGTTAGTTAAACCCTTTGGTCAAGTGTTATAAGCCTGCATAAAAGTATTACAGTAATACTCTCAGTATAAATAATAATGTATTGCAAAGTGACGTTGGACCAGTGTTTCTAAGAGATGACGGCTCACATTTACTAAGTGGTAATATAACATAAGAAACCATTTGGCACACCTTTTGGCCCATTCAAATAAGGTGTCAGTGGGTGCCTTATGGCACATAGCATAGCTTAGTAAATATGACCCTAAATTAGAAATATGTTTGGGAATTACTGTCCTATCTACATATTATATAGTGCTCATGATATAAAATACTGATGTTTTTCAGCACATGTTGCTTTGGCAACAAATGTATTTCATTAAGTTTGTTTTCTATAAATTAAAATGTAGGTTTTCCAAATGGTGTTAAAATTGATATGTCTACAGTACAGTAAATACATTAATTGTGGGGGGAGATTGGCAATTTTTTTTTGCAGTTTTGGATCCGCTTCGGATCGGCCCGGGTTTTTTTGTTCCACGGATTTCCGCGAATCAGTCTCAGAAAGCGTCATCCGTCTTTCTGGATTTTTTTATCACTGGCAACCCAATCTGTGGAATCCGCAATCCGTTGGAGGATGTGTAAAAATCCGCCAATGGATTGTGGAATTCACGGGTGGGATTCTTAAAATTACGTACGGATTGTATCCAATGGCGGTTTTGGATTAATCGGCACGGATTGAAACTGGAATTATCCGTCGACGGATTTTTCACCACGGAACGGATTTTGAATGGAAAGCTGGGGAAATTCCGGGAAACTGTGTAGTCCTGTGTGTGTGTATATATATATATAAACACAAAACAGAAAGCGCGCAGCCCATAGCGTAAAATTTAATACAAAATAGAAGAGAGGGAAACAGGCTCACTGACAAACGAAATTGAATTATAAGCATTGAGTATATCACCACCATGATTCAGCACGGAGTCTCCTCCCAAGAAACGGGTTGCCTTCTGTATATATATATCTGCTGCGGTCTATGGGTTCAATATCCTTTGAGAAAGTCAGAGTCACTGACGAAACACGTCAGGAGAGCAGCGACGGCATTACGTCATCACCTGGGGACGGAACACACGTGGTGAGATCCTGTTCCTGCTGCAAGGAGCCCCAGTATTGGTTGCGGACGGCAATCGACCTGATCGGGAGGAACTACTAACTTAGAACCTCCAGTTGAAGTATCTGACTGTACCCCACAAGGTCTGAACATTTGGACTGATAGCTGACAGCATTCTTCATCTCATGCTGTGAAGGAGACTCAGTGCTGAATCGTGTGGTGATATACTCAATGCTTGTATTTCATTTTCGTTTGTGAGTGAACCTGTTTCCCTCTCTTCTATTTTTGTATTAAATTTTATGCTTTTTACGCTATGGGCTGCACACTTTCTCCTTTGTGTTTTTAGATTTATCTGGATGTGGTTCTCCATCTGAAAGCTGCCCCAAAACCCATATAAGCGCAATCATCGGATTGGACAATACAGGAGTGGATTAGTATACAACTAATTTTTTCCCTATCATCTGTTGTTATATGTACATACTTTATAATTGCTATTTGAGAAATTATATTTGTACTAACATTAAGTTACATATTACTATATTTATTGGCGCTTCTATCTCTCTGTTATATCTATATATCTATATATCTATATATATATCCGTCTTGGCTTGTGTAATACGAGCTTGAGACAAAAGGTGGCACTGAGTGCTCATTTGCATGTCATTTCCCAGAATCCCTTGCTGCAGTGGAAGCGCTGTATGCTGGGTGACAATGGGGAAAGACAGAGTTGCAGACCTGTCTAAGACATGCAAATGAACATACAGTAATATTTACAGTGGCTATATATATATATATACAGCAAGGCTCCTTACCAGGCAGACCAGAAGATCCAGGAGATCCACGGAACACAAAATAAGGAAGAGACAGCACTCAGGGTAATATCACAAGTAGAGTTGTATTCAAAAGCAGGCACAGTCACCGACGTTTCGGTCCTAGGGACAGGACCTTTATCAAGGGAGTGCTCATGGCGCAGTGACACCCACCACCTATAAATACCCACCACCAACCAAACAGCTTAATCAATTAATCAACATCCAAAACGCACACACTGTGCGTATGGTGGTTGGTTTGGTTGGTGGGTATTTATAGGTGGTGGGAGTCACTGCGTCGTGAGCACTCCCTTGATAAAGGTCCTGTCCCTAGGACCAAAACGTCGGTGACTGTGCCTGCTTTTGAATACAACTCTACTTGTGATATTACCCTGAGTGCTGTCTCTTCCTTATTTTGTGTTCCGTGGATCTTCTGGTCTGCCTGGTAAGGAGCCTTGCTTTATACCTCATTTATGGGACAAGCACCTATTTACATCTGTATTAGTGTGCCATCTGTTCTCTTACACTATATATATATATATATACACACACGTGTATATATATAATTTTTTTGTTAATGTAGCAATTTAACACAGTTCCTTGCGCTTTTCAATGTGATCGTTTCCTTTTATTTTTATGATGTTACAGTCTGTAGAGATCAGCCTCCAAAATCATAGACTTTGACTGAAATTAAGATGGCTGCCATTTCCACCTCCAAGCAGTCAATGTGATGGAGTGCTAGCGATCAATGCTTATTTTAGCATTTCTAATGCTGACTGAGAAAAGAAATACAGGGGCGTTGTATATTTTTAGGTGTACTTCAATGTTACATTCTTTCCTTTTTTTTTTTACCTGCTTCATGG
This sequence comes from Ascaphus truei, assembly GCF_040206685.1. NCBI lineage: Eukaryota > Metazoa > Chordata > Amphibia > Anura > Ascaphidae > Ascaphus > Ascaphus truei. The sequence goes on along the minus strand of NC_134484.1, from coordinate 235,303,403 downwards.
GACTGCCACTTTAATAAAGTTGTATTGTTATTTTAATGAGGTCGTGAATCTCACTATATCAGGGTCTCTCTCTTCAGTCACTTGCTCCGAATTCAGTCATGCATGCGCTAGCTCACTAAGAAAGACTCTGACACAAAGTTCAGCGGCTTGGTTTGTGGTTGGTAATATTTAATGTGTTATATTAATGGAATACTTTTTTTTTTTAGCACTGCCTCTATTATCTGGTTGTTATACTGAATTATAGCTTAACCCCTTAACCTTTGTAGCATGCTGGAGTTGCTGTTATAACAGGCTCCATAGATTGTCGCCGTTGTTTTACCTGCCACCCTGCATCTGCTCTCCCTCTTTCAGCAGAATGCCCGCCAGCGTTTCGTGAATTTGTTGATGCACACAAAAGGGAAAAAAGTGACGGACTCCTTGCTAAATTTGACACATCCAGTTATAATAAGGGTTTTACCAGTATTAACAACAGAGAGAAGTTGACGCACATTTGAAGTCAGTGTTGATCTGCATTTTTGTTAGTTTACATACCTCCTTGGGTTGCCTTTGCATCCTATCTGTGGCTGGGTTGCTACAAGACATCTAATTTTTTTATCGATTTTAACTGGGAAGACAAAATGATCAGTCGCTGGTGTTTTTTTAGTTAAAATCTACAATGGGAATCCTTAATTATAATGCGGATGCCCTGTAACTTTTTTTTACATTGTGAGCAGGGAGATGGTGGGCAGACAAGGAACATCCCTTGATACATTGATGTCAACAACTTGTTCCAAGTCTCTTGGGGGTTATGTATTAGGCCGTGCTTATAGTGGCGGCGACGCGACGTTGCGGAAAAACAAATGTATTGCCACCGTCACGTGCGCTTATAGTAGAAGCGGCTTGGTCGCGATCGCTGGAAGTCAAGTTAATTTGATTTTTACAGCGACCCAAGCGTGACGTCGCTGTCGCCGGTGACGGCACTATAAGCGCAGCCTTACAGCAAAAGTGTTGCAACTCTGGGGTAAACACAGGCACCATTGTATTGATTTCAGTGATATTTCTTGGTTTGATACCTATGGGGTCATTTTTCTGCCCCAGAATTGCTCCACTTTTGTCTTGATATATATGCACTTTAGTGTCAATTTCAGAGCAAAGTAGGGCTTTATACAAATGTATCTCACTAGTTCTGGGCAAAAAATCTGAAGTATCATCAGAAAATCAGTTGGATTTTCTCCTAGTGCTGTCTAAAAATGTATATCGCACCTAAGATCCCTAGAAGCATGTATGGGTATATTATCATACCAGGGCATATTCTTAAAGTTGGCACACCGTTTCCTATTCTTTGTATGGTGTGTGTAATGTTCATACATACATTATGAATATATTAAGAATAGTTACTTCTACTTGCATTTGTCCTTTACTCCAAGAAAAATTGGACTGAAAATGTTGACCCATTTATGGAGCACAAATGGGCACATATTAATTAGAAAGAGGCAGTTAAAGCGGCACTTTAAAAATATATTTATATTTTTGTTTTAATATATGCAACCTTTCATTACCTTTATTGAAAACGAAGTACTTAAGCTGCCGATCGATTTGTTCTCTCACGTGATCAATAAGCAAAGATCTTGCTTCCCCGGGTTCACGAAATTGCCACCTTTCAGTTTCAGTCAATCTTTCCGTTAGTGTAACTCAGCAGCTACAATATAGCCTTATATTACTAAGGTAACATTATCTGTTGTTACAGTTTGAAGCTCAAACTGCTGGGAACATTGGCAACAGATTATCACAAACAGGGAAGTGTTGCAAAGATGTTGCACTGCTGGGGAGGTGTGTAAAAACCTGCTATAGACATCAAAGGATGCTCAGTATATTAAAACATTAAACATTGCATTAAAAGTTGAATTAAAAAAATAATGTACTAAGTATTATTTAATACTACAGAACTGATTTATTTAAAGAAAAACACACATGTAGGATATTGCATGGATTGCATGGCAAGCTAAGTGCCTACCTACCTCCAATCAAAGAACGATAGACAGTGTTTGAGGGCAATCAAGGCCACAGCTTTATTTAATTTAAACCAGAGTTTTGTTTATTAAAACTTTCTTACCCCCTGCCAGGTAGCCCGACCATAGTACAGAGCCCAAAGGTGTTGCCGTAGCTCAGGACTCCAGCTGCTGCCCTTATATGGGCATATAATTGCTCCACCAGCCCCAATAAGGGCGCCATTGTACCCCGTATGCATATACTTCCTGGGCTCTTCCTGCCTGGCAGGCACAATAACCCCGCCACGGCCCAGGACATTTACCCCTAAATTGGCCCCACCATGGCGTAAGTTAATTCTATACCTTCTTGCAAATCAATATTAAATATATTGTAACCAATATCTGAAAGGTGTATTCCGTCCATCCAAAACAAATTATGGCCTCTTGCAACTGTGTGTGCCTTACAGAATGGCCTCCCAACCCTTTCACAAATGTTCTCATGGCCTTGTTTATTCTGCACCTCTTAATTTGCCTGGGGGTCCCTAGCCCCATGCCACCACAACCGTGGAATAATTTCAGACCAAATAAAAAAATATTTTGGGAAAAGCCATCAAAATGCTCGCCACAGCCCTTTCATTTCCCACACAAGTTCAACTGAACACTGAAAGCCAAATCATTGCTCCCCACATGTATTATAAACACATACGCGCGGCAACGTAACCGTTGCTATCTTAACAAATCAGGCAAGACCTGCATCCAGCGCAAACCTCCACTGCCCACCCATCCATGTAATGCAGGCCTGGTCCGGGTGAATCCAAGCTGTATCATTGCTGTTTTGCATGGCGACTTGCCCAGAAGACTATCTCCCACAATCCATATCAGTCTACAGCTAGGGGCTAAAAAACACAATTCAACATAAACATAACTCTGTACCAAAAGCCCCCTTACACATGGCAAAAGTACAATTTATACCTATCCAAACTTCAGCGCCCTATTTGCTTCACCGCATCACTATTCAATCCCAACCTTACCATCTCCGTTGTGGCCCGATGCAAAATGAATGCATGCCTAAACACTTCGCATCCACACCTACCCTCTCCAAGCATTTTTTTTTTTTTTTTCAACTTATTCTTTATTTGTTTTTTTGTTTTGTTAAGAAAAATGGGGAGTGGGATACAAAACACAAAAAGGGGAACATGTTACTTGCGAATCACATACAGTTGTATCAAGTGAATAACACATTCAATGGGGAGACAATAATGACATCACTGTTATTACAGCGTTTAAAGTAGTGAATACAGAAAATTAACTCAAAAGACTTAAAAGGGGAAAAAGAAAAAGAAGGAAATGTCATTGCTTTTAGAATATTCATTTCTTTTGTTGTCATACCGGCTTAACCTCCATGCAATTGTAGAGTATCCGAAACTGGATACTGGATACCCTCCAGGCTCACCTCTGCATTTTATACAATTACGATTCCTATCACACCAGGGTTATCTCAATAGTGAAGCTCTTGTTATTTATTGTTATATTTTTTTTTTTTTATTATTAATTTCCCTAGCTAGTGTGTTTTTACCCCACCTATTTTTTGGTTTTCAGGACTGGAGAGTAGCTCTCGAAAGATATCTATTTCCTATATAGGTTCTCCACGGTTCCCAGACGTCTATGTATTTCTGTACTGTGTCGTTTTGTATCCCCGTCAGTTTTTCCATAAGACAGATCCTCCATAATCTCGCTTTTACAGCGTGTATGGCCGGCAGCTGTTCTTGTTTCCAAGCTTTGGCTATTTCGCATCTGGTAGCTGTATATATGTGTGTCAGGAGTTTGTCGTCAGTTTTTTCTATGTTTTCAATTGGTCTGCATAGCAGTACCTTCCAGGGGTCTAGGGGGAAGTCATACCCAAGAATTGTCTGCGCCATATCATGTGTGGCCCTCCATAGCTTTGTTACCTTTGGGCACGTCCACCACATATGTATAAACGATCCCTGCTGGCCACACCCCCTTGTACACCCTGGGGACATGTTTCTGAAAAATTTGGACAATCGTAGTGGGGTGTAGTACCATTGGTGGAGCATTTTATATGCATTTTCTTTTATTAATACACATGTGGAGCTCTTTGCTATTCCTTCAAATATGTTATCCCACTGCTCTTGATCTAGTTCTCCCAGCTCTTCTTCCCACCTCGTCCTCAATTTGGGCTTTATCTCCAATTCCTGTTTACCTTCTACAAGTATGCTGTATACTTTAGAGATTATGCCCTTTGTGTCCTCCCCCATGAGGCACAAATCCTCAAATTTTGTGAAGTCGCTATACGGACCTGTCTTCTGTATGTGATCCCTCAATTGAAGATACCTAAAAAAGGCCGAATCAGGGAGGCCATAGTCTCTCTTTACTACCTCAAACGTCTTAATGGCATTGTTTGCCCATAGATCTGTTACCCTTATGATATCTGCCTTGCACCATTCTTTAAACGCTGTTGGTTCCGTGCCCGGGGTAAAGCTAATATTGTCAAATAGTGGTGTCAACTGAGATTTGTTGGTGGATAGCCCATGTTTAAGTTTCAATGAATCCCACATGGCTAGCGAGTGTGTGATAGATTCCAGGGGTACCATCAGTGCTGGTCTTTCTTTCTTTGTTAACCACAGTATCATTTCTATGGATGACCCAGATATCACATCGGACTCAATTTCCACCCACTTTTTCTTCCGTTTATGTGCATGCCAGTGAACCAGTTGGCTTACATGTGCCGCTTGATAATATTGCCACAAGTGTGGCAAAGCTAGCCCTCCTGACTGTTTGGATCTATATAATGTGGGCAGTTTTATTCTCGCTTTTTTGTTATTCCATATGAATTTTGTGATAGCTTTCTGCAGCTCATGCATGTCCCTGGCTCTGACCTGTACTGGAAGTGTGTGGAAAAGGTACAATATTCTTGGCAATAAGTTCATTTTGATGGCAGTTATTCTACCCAACCATGATATATGATATCTGGACCATTCTTCTAATTCGTTTTTCAGCGTTTTTATTAGTGATGGGTAGTTGGTCTCATATATAGTGTCGGGTGTGTTAGTCAACCATATTCCCAAGTACTTTATAGCCTGTTTCTTCCACGCAAAATCAAAGTTTATTTTTATTAGCTTTAGTTGTTCCTGAGGGAGATTTATATTTAGGGCTTCGGATTTTTCGTTGTTTATTTTAAACCCCGATAGTTTCTGGAACTCTGACAAGTTACTAAATAAGTTTGGGAGTGAGGTGAAGGGTTTTGAAATGGTTAACAATATGTCATCGGCGAACAATGCTAGTTTGTATTCCTTTTGTTTGACCTTAATCCCCCCGATATCTAGGTTCGCCCTGATTAGGGCTGCTAACGGTTCTATCGCCAATGCGAACAATAGGGGTGACAGGGGGCAGCCTTGTCTTGTGCCATTCCTTATGTTGATTTTCTCAGTCTGCATATTAATATAGGATACTTTAGCTGTGGGTTCTCCATATAGTGATGTAACAGCATTCATAAATTTGCCTTTTACTCCGAATGCTCGAAGTGTCTCAAACATATATCCCCAATCAATACGATCAAAAGCCTTTTCGGCGTCTAGAGATAGTAGCATCGAAGGCGTTTTATCGAGTTTGGCTATCTGGATTAAGTCAATAGTTCTTCGTGTATTATCCCCGGCCTGGCGACCTCGTATGAATCCAGCCTGATCTGCGTCTATCAGTTGCGGAAGATACGTATTCAATCTTGAGGCTAATATTTTGGAAAATATTTTGAGATCGTTATTGATCAAGGATATCGGTCTGTAGTTTTTGCATTGGGTGGGGTCTTTTCCCTCTTTATGTATTAATATTATTTTTGATTCCAGCATCGTTTGAGGAAACTGCTCTCCCTCAAGAGCTTTGTTAAATATCTTTAGTAATTGGGGAGCTAATATGTGGGCTAATTTTTTATAGTAAATATTGGATAGACCATCTGGTCCCGGGGCCTTGGAGTTCTTCAACCCCGTTATTGTTTCTAATACCTCTGTCGACGTAATTGGCTGGGATAGTGTTGTTATATCCTGTTCTGTGAGTTTAGGCAAATTTATTTTTCTGAGAAATGCTCTCTGTTTTTTCTTGGTGGTGTTCCCTTTATCTACTTTATCTCCATTGTATAGCTCTTTGTAATATGTGGTGAATTCATTAGCTATTGTCTGTGGGTTTGTTGTGCACACCCCATCTTTTCTTCTAATGCTATGTATTCTAGATTGCATTCTATCCTTCCTCAATCTTGTGGCCAGCATTGTGTCAGCCTTATTGGCCTTCTCGTAGAATTTTTGTTTTGTCCATGCTATGGCCTTTTCAGCTTTATCAGTAAGTAGTAAATTTAGTTTCCCTCTGAGGTCCCGCAATTCGGTCTCCATGGCTATGCTATGATTTACTTTATGTGCCTCCTCTAGGGTCTTTATCTTCTCTTGCAGGCTTGTTGTTTGTTTCTGTCTCTCCCTCTTTCTATGCGATGCGACGCTGATAAGTTTTCCTCTCACCACTGCCTTATGGGCCTCCCAAAGGATATAGGGTGAGTTCACGCTACCTTCGTTTATTTGGAAGTAGTTGGAGGCCTCGTTACTGATCTCAACTATGACTTCTGGCATCTTTAATAGAGACTCGTTTAGTCTCCATGTCCCTTTACTTGGTTTCTTGTGTATGTCGTCAATGTGCACTTCAACTGGACCATGATCTGACCAAGTAATAGGGTGTATTGTAGCCTTTGTAATTTTTGGGATCAGTATGGAATCTACAAATACTGCTGCGGCACAGTTTATTCGAGCATTTGCCCGTTCTGTGCCGCAGCAGTAGCCTGGCGCGCGCCCGAGTGTGACGGGCGCACGCCGAAGCAGCGGAAGAGCGCCCTCCGATCGGGGCGCTCTCCCTACCGCTGCCGGGTCCGCCGGCTCCCCCGGAACCCCCTGCCGCTGTCCCGCGATCGCGGGACACCAGGGCTCCCTCGGGGAGCCCCTGGACACGCGTGCAGCGGGCGCACGCTCCCGATGACGCGTGACCGCGCGTCTGTGACCGCGCGTCTATGACGCGCGGCACGCCGAGGGGCGGCCACTAGCAAGCCGGGAGATTTCCTGGCTTGCGGTACCGACCACACTTCAATAAAGTGTGTCGGTAGTGTATGTAGTCTATCCTTGTGTATACTTTGTGGGGTGCTGAATAGAAAGAGAAGTCCCTTTTCTGCGGATTCATCTCCTTCCATGCATCCCTTAAATCAAACTCTTTAAGTCCCTCTCTTAGGGTTTTTCTCTCCCCCTTTCGGGCAGCCATTGTCTTAGCTAGGGCAGGTTTAGATCTGTCTTGTTTTTCATTTAAGGCTATATTAAAATCTCCCGCCATGACCAGGCGGCCCCGGGAGGTTGTGCACAGCAGTCGAAACAATTTTGTGAAAAATATTCTCTTATTTTCATTTGGTGCGTACACATTAACTAGGGTTATTTGTGTATCTTCTATGCTCCCCGTGATTATTAGGTACCGTCCTTCTGGGTCCCTTCTTACCCTGTCTACCTTAAATGGAGAGTTCCTTGCTAGGAGTATGGCCACCCCTCTTTTCTTTTCGTCCTTTGCCGAAGCTGTGTATATCTGGGGGTATAATTTGTCCCAATACGTGGGGGTGGAGCCAGCAGTGAAGTGCGTTTCTTGTAGGAATATTATGTCCCCTGATAGTCTCTTATATTCTGTCATGACTAGCTTCCTTTTTACTACATTGTTCAATCCCTTGGTGTTATGCGATATTAGTGTTAGTGTCATTTGTTTTTACCTGGGTGTGAGGTCTTCTTCTCTAGTGGATTCATTTTCTGGTTTCCCTTGAGGGTCGGCCTGGAGGGTATCTTTGCACCTCGTACAGTAATGACAACATTCAGACATGTAAACATCAAAAATAAAACAACATATATAGGATTGTCCAGGTGACTAACATAGCCTGGATTTGTGTGTTCACTGGACGTGAACGAACTTTCTCTGCGGTTGCGCAGTAGCGCTAATCCAACACCCATAACCTTGGGTGTGTACGGGCCGTACTGCGGCCCCAGGTGGCGGGCCCGCTCAACAAATCAACTTTTTTTTTTTTTTTTTTTTTTTTAACAGTTAACATTTCTATCCCGTTTTGTTTATTTTTTATTTAATATAGTAGACCTTCCTAGCCAAGTGTGTACCTCTATACCATTGTGACCAGCTTTATATCGAGCAAGCATGATTCAACAGCCGGGTTCATACATTTCCCCTATCTTGTCTACAACTCCTCCATCATACATTTTTGCTGTTTCATTTATGTATTTTTGCATAACTACATGTATTCTGCGTACTGTCACCAGTACTTCTACTTCTACCTTACGGATTACCCGCTCAAGCATGGGGGAGGGAATGATGTTGGCCCCTTCTTATTTCTTATCTGGATCTATGTAACACATCTCAGTCTATCATTTGGACATAGTTCCTTATGTCGGGATTTACGGGTCTTCTCCACTTTAGCAGGTTTTACATAGACCTAAAATGTAAGATTTCTGGGGTTCTTTTGGATTTCTTCTATGTGGAGTGGCTCCTCTGCCCACTTCTTTCCATACGGGTCTGACGGGAGGCGGTCTGTGTTCTTCGCTGGACATGGAGTCTGGTGGTTGCAATCCCAGTCTTTCTAGGAAGTCCACTCCCTCCTCTGGATCCCTCATGTAGGCTTGCGTTCCATTCCTGGTGGCGATGAGGCGGAATGGGAACCCCCACTTGTATCGGATTTCGTTGTCTCTCAGGACTTTTGTGATATGTCTCAGAGCCATCCTCTTCAACAGCGTTGATAGGGCTAGGTCGTTGTACACGTCTATCGTCACATCTGCCCATTTCAGCCCTCCTTTTTCCCGTGCCAGGTTAAAAATCGCCTCTTTAGTTTTAAAGTAGTGCATCCTCACCACTACATCTCGAGCTCTATCTCCGGCTTGTGGTCGCGGTCTGAGAGCTCTATGCACCCTGTCCAGGATCAGTAATGCTGGGGGCGTTTCCGGGAGAAGGGTCTGTAGCCATTCAGTTGTTGCTCTCTCCAGATCTGTGACCGTCTCTGGAATGTTTTTGAACCTGAGGTTGTTCCTTCTTGCCCTGTTTTCTTGATCCTCCTGTTTTTCCTCCACGGCAGCCATTCTGGCTCTTAGGGCCAGGATCTCCGTATCCATAGTAGTCTGGTTGTTAATGGTTTCATCCACTTTATGTTCCAGCGTATCAGTGCGTTCTCCTATAGATCTGACCTCTGTTCTGAAGTCTTTGAGAGCGCTTTGGAGCTCTTGGTGGAGTAAGGTTTTTAGGCTTGCATATAAGTTCTCAATGTCTTTTTTGGTTGATGTTTGTTCACATACCTCAGGTTCATGTTCAGTGTCTGACTGAGTGGGAGATGGCGCTCTGCTTTCTGATCTGCCCGCTTTACTTTTCTCCTTTGTCTTGAAGAAGTCTTGCGGGGTTGTTTTTTTCGGAGCCATTCTGGGGAGTACTATATCCAACGCCTCCAGTCTATGCGTTTCCTACTTCTTTTGATTTGTTAGATGCTTTGGTAAGCCCGCCGCCTCATGGAGCCCGCTTCAGGCGGCCATTGTGGGCTGCGCCACGTGCGCACCACCGAGGGACATTGTGGTGTTAATTACTCTTATTTTGGTAGTTCTCACTTACGTTGCTCAGGGACGTACCCCACCAGCTATAGCCGTGCAGGTGGGATTTAGTCATTAGCTTTGGTTTCTTTATCTGTCAATTTTCATGATGTTGTTAAATAGCCCGGCCGGCTCGTGCGTAGGCTCTGACTATGACTGCGGTATTTCTTTATTTTTTAAACGTAGGTAGCCATGCATTGGGGAGCTCCAACGTCAGGGGAGGTTTTTCTGCACAGTGGCTGTATATATATATATTTTTTTTTATTGTGAAGATTAGGGATGGGGAGAGAGTGTGTTGGAATATAACTCAGAGCCCTGTTTTTCAGCTTTTCAGTGGTTGCATATGCTTGTGTGTTACCCAGGCTGGTTGGTTTTTGTGTTTTGGTGTTTTTTATTTATTTATGTGCCTGGGGGGAGATATACCTTTAAATCCAACCTGCTGCGGCCATCTTGGATTTCGCCGACACGCAGGCTGGAACGCAGAGATCCAGGCAGCACCGATCCTGCTGTAGCAGCTGTTCTCAGCCCCCCTCCGCAACCGCAACAGTGCAGGCAGATCGATGGCAGCACAGGGAGGCAGGGGGGAATAGCAGGGAGGCAGGGGGGAATAGCAGGAAGGCGCGCTGGTCGGATTTTCTGCCGGCCGGGAGAGGTAAGTGCTGCGTGCAGCTACTGCGCCATGGCGGCCATGTTAATTATCCTCCAGTCGCACCCGAGCCCTCCGCCACCACCGCAGGCCCCACAGGTAGCCTCAGTCCCCAGTAGGGACGGCAGGAGGTGTGGGGGGGGGAGCGCAGGACCACGGAGCAGGAAGGCGCGCTCTGAAGGACCGCTGGCCGGGGGAAGGTATGTCCGGTACTCGGCTCTCTCTCCCTCACAGAGCAATGGCAGCCATTTTAGATGCCATGTCCCGCTGATAGTCTGCTGGCTACTCCCTCACTTCTTCCTCCAGAGCGCGCAGGGGGAGATAGGCTCAGGCGGGGGACAGGCTGCAGCACTCGTGAGGAAGGGCGATCAGGCCCAGGGGGACTGAGGCTCAGGTGTGGGTACAGCTCGCAGCACCCGTGAGACCCCTAGGTGGAATGGCGCCGAGTGACAGGGGTGTGCAGCGCTCGGGAATAGGGAGACAGACTTGGCAGTTGACAGCTCTGCTACAGCCGAGACCCGTGGGAGAAGGGGTGTCCAGGAAGAGAGTTTCCTAATTTGGGTTGACAGGAGTGGGAGGCAGACCAGGTTCCAATTTAATTGTTTGAAGGGGGGTTGGGGGGACAGATCTGCGAGTCAGCTCGCCTGTGTATTCTCCAGGGCCTCAGGAGGAGAGGGGCAGGATCCAACTCACGTTTTTTCAGCTCTGTTCTTATACTCTTCTGCTCTGTGATAAAGTCAAATATGTACTTTGCATCTGTGTGTGGGTGCCTGATTTTATGGTTTTATTGAGTGCCTGTTTATCCGTATGATACTGCAGGGCCTCGTGTCTCTTCGGCCTACAGTAGGTTTACAAGCAGCCACACCATCTAGGCCCCATAAGTGGGTAATTTCCCCAAATATAGTCCGATTTGTTCAAGTCTCAGTTTGTGGTGATCCCCAGCTCTACTACACTCTAAATCTGTGTCTTTTTTGGTAATTAGAGCGACGATGCCCTGTGATGGATAAAGCTTGTGGTTTTGCTATCCAGGAGCTTAAGCACTACACGTCCATCTTGCCTGAGCTCCAAGCCACCCCAAGCATTTTTTTTAATGCCCACAAATTGGAACCAGGACAAAGGCAGCCCTGATTTATGGATGTGACCCAACAGTGACTGGAACATCCGTAGTGTCACTTTCTTGTTATCAAGGCCCGCAGTGCTTCTAACTTCGTTGCAGGGAGCAGGTAAGACATTTATGCCTCTCTACCACTGGGATTTACAAAAAGAAATCATCTATATATTGTACAACCCCGTCCAGACCTGATTTGTTTTTTACCACCCAATCCAAAAAGAAATTGAAACATTCAAAATACGAACGGGAGATTAAGTAGCCCATCGGAAAACAGTGATCAACATAACATTTTCCAATGAAACAGCCCACTAAATGGAATGATTCTGGATGAATCAGGAGAAGCCTAAATGTTAACTCTATGTTGGCTTTAGCCATAATAGCCCCAGCTCTGCAGCGCCTAACCGACACCATTGAATCGTCAAAAGATGCGTATCGCACTTTGTCAAATTTTCAGGGATACCATAATTACCAGAACTCCCTTCAGGGAACAAAAGGTTGTGTATTAAACTAAATGCTTCTGGTTCCTTTTTTGGGAACATCCCTAAACGGTGATACCCACAAGTGCTGCTATGGCGGGTGCGCAAAAGGGCCTGCAATTCGGCCCATCTTTACCTCCTTATCCAATTTCTTTTGAACTATCACTCTGTGTTCCCCAGCTGACCATAAGTTCTTGCTACATACTACTACCCGCTTACCCTTTGATGAGATGCGAAAGCCAAATGTAAAACCATGAAATATTGTTAAAGCAGCGGATCTATTGAGGTATCTGGCGAGCTATCTACGCATCTCATCTACGCTCACAAGGCTCCCGACCTTTGTGTTAATGCCACAAGTAGCTGTTCTTCCCAAAGCCAGCCTTCCTTTTCTAAGGCATTTTGTGACAAAGTGGTTACCGAAACAGCTAGTTCAATCGTGGCAGAATTTACATGTCCCCCCCACTTACACGTGCCCTCATTAAACGCCCAACACACACCCTTTTGGCTAGTGGCTGAATGCCCGATGTATTGGTTGCTAGCCTGTCGGGGTAAGCGCGTTGATGGTCACTTGTGTCTATTAGCCTCATCATATGCCCACCATGAAGAACCCCCATAAACCCGTCATGCTTCCCAGATGGTTCTAGGTATTTGAACAACGATGAACATTTACTCTGATATTTTTTCCCCTATCACGCTAGCCATGATTACAAACTCCTGCAGCCAGTTGCTGAATGTTTTGTGCATTGACTTCCTGGAGGGATCATTGAAACGCCTGCCGCTTTTGTAAATTTGCTAAACATTATCAGGGAGGAGTGCACAAACTCCCCTTTCCACAATTTTTCCTTTGTAGCCAAAGACAACTGCATGCCTAAAGGGTTATACGCTGTGAGGTATGCATCCTTATAACTTGTACTATGGGTTATTACCGTGTCTACCACAGGCACTTTATCACCCGTTAATGCATGTATCTGAGCAGGCGCAATATTCTCTGCCCATAAACCTACTGCCCATGCAAATGAAACATACGTATGGGCTGGTTTAGCTACTGCGGCCATCGCCCCTTCTTGCAGACTGAACAGCCTACTGAGCGGGCGGAAAAAAAACCCAAGCTGATTTGCTTTTAACATACCTGTCGCCTCGTAAACTTATGGTGATTGCTCCTCGTGGACCTCTGCGTTCTGCTGAAATGCGTGGAGCGCGCCAGTGAGCCCGAACCTATTGGGGAAATAGGTGCCATGAATTAATTTAACCCATAATTCACATCTAACACCTGCCCACCCATGCATTCTTCAGGTTGTGGGCTACAGGCCTGACTGAAAGGTACTCAGCCAGTGCTGCAGAGGTGCCTGTTTGTATTGATAGGGGCCCTCTCTGCCAAACAGGGGACCTGTTACCTGTAGGACCCCCTTGTTGAAAAAGTGGCCGTCTGTCTGTAAGCCCCTTTATTGGCCTCAGCAGACCTGCAGCAATGTTTTTGTGCTGCTTTCTTTTTTGACCTGGAAGCAGCTGCCTCATCACTAGGGGATGCCCTTCCCTTAGCTCTCCTAGACAAAGTCCTCGTCCTATCACTCTGCTGGGGAGATGCTGTCCTGCTCTCTGGCACAACCAGGGCTGCTCAACACCTAAAGGACCGTTTAAAAAAGGCAACTCGCACGTAATGCGCAGTCGAATAGCAACTTCCTTTGAGCCTTCTGCTATGGCCCGACCCCTCCCCAGGAATTAACTCTTTAGCCACCGGGTTAGGAGAGTGATCATAGGCTGAAACATGTCCGTCGAAGGGGCACCCGTGCGCCATGAGTCCTTTACTGCAGGGGTCGGCTTTTTCATATTACGCATCAACTACATATAGTTACCACATGCAACATCCAAGCGCCAACAAACAAATTGTTGTCTTTGTGGCGCTTAATTATAATCAGTGTTATTTTTAAATAAAAATAATATATCAATGTATATAATATACCAAATAAGTGCAACTAAATATACTACTAAATATAGTGCTTTAAGTGATTAATACACGCAAATAATGAAATTAAATTTGCAGCTCAAACCCTAATTTCAGATTGTTTTCTCAATCCAAGCGCCATCTGTAATTTGACAATCCTAGTGAAAATGTTTTAGTTCAGGCACACATCGCAGCACATTTTTTGGTTACATTGTCACACAAAGGCACTAATTTGCTATTCATCGGTGCGTCTGATTTACAACAAAATCACTTACAGTGACACTTTATTCATACACATAGACAAGGTATTCTACCGCCCAACTCAAATACCCAGATGTGGATGAAAAGGTATCACTGAGGTGCATGGGAAAATATCAAATATGGACAAACATATGTGTCCCTAGGGGCCACAGCAAGATTTCCATGTGCTGCACTCATTCAGTGTGTACATTTGGTAAAAGGGAGGTAACAAATGTAGCCAGGTCCCCTTGGTCCCTCTTACCTCCCGCTCCGGGGTGCATGAAGGATGGGGAGGAGGGGGAGGGGGCTGCCGAGTGCCGCCAGTGCTACCGGATAGGACTCAGGGACTTCCTCCGGTAGGTTGCCGGCGATAGCGTGGTGAGCGAGTCGCCGGAGATTCACGGCGGCTCCATCTGTAGGGCGCCGCCATCTTGATTGTCAGGGCATGCGCAGAAGACGGGTTGCGCATGCACAGAACCTAACTAATGCAGCGCCCATTACCAAAGGCTCCACAAAGGACTACATGTCCCAGCAGCCCCAGGGGCTGCAACATCACATGGGGGAGCATAGCCAATAGGGCTGCGGTATCCCCGGCAGGCCAGAAAGGATATATTTGACACGCAGAGGGACCACGCCAGTCAGGAGCAGAACGGATAGGAAGAAGGTAGTGTCCAGGGAGCAGTGCTCTGCTGGACTAGGCCAGAGTTCCCCTCAGCTCCATGCTAGGCCCCAACTCCCTGTAGATTGTTTGTGCTGCAGGGAAGGCCCATAGGCAGCAACGCTTCCCCAGTACTGCATAGTGTCAGGGACACAGTGACAGACACCGCGCGGTGACTTGAGGCCTGTGGTCTGGGACCAGACCACCATCTACTAAGAGACTCTTTATGGTGAGACACTCCAGCGGGAGTTCACCCCACGCAGAGGCCTTCATTGGACGGACCGGACCAACATACGTCGGTGGATCAGACGGATCCTTTGTGTTGTTCATCAGTACCCGGGTACTGGAGTACCTGGGAAGGTATCACCATCTAAGTGCACCAACATCCATACACATAGTGCTACCACACACGCCTTGGGTGGGTTTGACTATATGGACACCGGGTGGTTAGGTGCCCAGGGCACCACAATACTTTGGGGGTCTCACAAGGGTGGTGTTATTGTGTTGGGGGTATGGTATTGCAGAGTTATATTTGTTGCCAGTTAAGATAAGTTGTTATTGTCACGGTAGCTTATGACAAGATATAATGAACACCAAATATCTGGGTTGAAGTGAACGAGGCTTAGATATAATAAAATATAATTTATTCCTTAAAAAGGTGAACATAGCAATATAGTACAATTAACAGACAAGAAGGTAACACTTACTTAGGGTTGGGGAATGGAGAAGTATCAGCTAGCAATTCTCCAGCAATCCGGTGACATTCCAGGTGGAATCAGAAGCACTACTAAAAACTGTAGGGTTGACACAGTTTATATACCTGTGTAACCCTATTAACATTGAATACAGACTATTGGTGAACAATTATCTGTATCCAATCCCTAATGTGGAGACACAGATTAACCCATGTCCCCCAGCTAATTAGCCCATGTGTACTGGGACTCTATGGGTAGCCCCATAATTAAATCAGGGGCAACGACCAGTCTACCAAATGAAGTATCTGCATTGTTTGTAGGTGTAGACATAACACTTACAAACCACTCCAGTTTGATGATTCTCCACCCTCAGGTAACAATTTAGAGTGGCAGAGTCTGTTGATTAGTACTTGATCTGTTGATTAGTACTTAGTGTAAACAATCAGGCAGTTAACTTTTGATCACAGTGCTTAGGCTCAATCAGCCGGCTGCCCTTCATGACCTATTAGCATAGCAGATGGAGTCTGCATTTTCAGGGCAGATCCAAAATACCATACATATACACTTTAATATCTACACATATTAATAAGTTCCATTCTGGTGGGCTCAGTGGGTCGAGATTTGCCAGTTCTTTATGCCTACAGTGACTCCTCCTATTGGCCAAATATCAACTCTCTGCAACCTCCAGAACTGGAGATACAGAAATGCACTTTAAAACATCTTTAAAATACAGGATTATAATGAAACATGGGAACAGGGGAACATACATTTTCATGACATGACAAGGTGTAAACCACCTTCCTGGACCGCAGTCCAGTTAACCCCTTGTATCCCTGGTGAGGTAAGGGGGTGGCCATATGGGTTGCAACCCCTTTAATACCGGGCCAACCCCCCTCTCCCTCTACAGTTATATCACTGTGTGTATATTTATTCTTTACTGTGCTTGGGTCCCTCCCTGTGAATCTAATATATAAAAGTGAATGGTAAAATCCTCAGAGGTGAGTATGAGACTGACATAGGATAGAGACTCAGATGAGGGTGTGGATAAACCCTTTTCGTAGGTGATACATTTGTAAGTCTATATATGTATATAGAGCAGTGTTTCCCAACTCCAGTCCTCAGGGAACCCCAACAGGTCAGGTCTTAAGAATATCCCTGCTCCAGCACAGGTGACTCAGTCAAAATGACTGAGCCGCTGATGGACCCACCTGTGCCGGATCAGGGATATCCTTAAGACCTGAACTGTTGGGGTTCCCTGAGGACTATAGTTGGGAAACACTGATATAGAGAGTTTATGGATATACCGACAGGAATAAGGAATCCTGATAGTGGTTTGTCCAATGTCCCAGGTATGACTCATGTGCATCTATGATACAGATAATGTCTGCACGTATGTCTTGCTCCCCCTTCTGATGAAAGAGTGAGAGAGGCTATGCATATAGCAATGGTGCACTGGTCATACCATACGAAAAAACTCAATCTAGATACTACGGGGAAGTAGCAAGATTCAAAACATAGCATCTACACTATATGTGGCTGTGAAATACAGGTGACTCAGTAGACTGATGTATACATTTTCCTCTTAAGAAACACAGTCCTAAGAGTGGGGTGTACAATATCTACCCATGCTGACTGATAGCTACATAGAGAACTGACATACTATGTACAATGGTTTTAGCCGGGAAACCTCTAGCCGTCAGAGCAGCAAAAGGATGCAGAGTTACACCCAGTATGTTCCACACAGATGAACCACCTGCTATGTATAAATTCAATGTATAAGCTGCGATGTAGCTATCACAATATAAATTAGAATCTGGGTAGACAAAGGCTAAAAGCAAGTCTAATACGGAAGAGAGTAATCGCCATACAACCGGTCTCAGTCGATCTGCACCGCACCTGGTGATGTCACCGCGCCATGACGCACACACCCAACGTACGTTTTGCATGTTGAGGTCATGCTTCTTCATGGGAGAAGGGATAAAAACAAGCACTAGTAAGGAGATAGTTATAGCCCACTGGGAGGGACGTAGCGGCGCAATCTCTTCACTGATTGGTGGGAGAGATTTACAGCCGAAGCCACCGATGTCATCAGGGAACAGGATCCGTGTAAGTAATTGTTAAGGGTAGCTGCACATATGATGAATGAACATTAGCTATCACAGCTGCCAATTATAATATAAGCCATTTAGATCTAAGAGCTTATGTGGAAAACAAACAGCTGGCAAATAGTTTATACTTGTGACAGCGGTCCTTAGGAAGTGACTGCATAGCCTCTCACGATAATAGGTTGAAAGGCAGAATACTGTAGGTACACGAATACCGTGGTCACAGTTACTTACATGAGCAGTGTAGGTGAGAGAACATTCTATAGTCCGCCTCTAAAGTCAATACGGACTGGATTGTGGTTACAACTGTATCCCTAGATCCCCACACATAAAACCACAGGAAAGATAAAGACCATCAAGGGTCAAATGTATAGACTCACGATCGTATCACGTAATGAATACCTGTAGAAAGCAGGAGTACATAAAGCCTTCATTAAGGCCTGCTGGGCTTAAAGTCTGAAGCCTATGTATCCATTTGCACTCTTTTTGTAATGGCAGCCTGTCCCAGTTGCCTTTTCTTGGACCCAAGCCTGTAATATGTTTTGCATGGTCTTGTATTCATGAGAACAGCAGTTTTCTTTTTCTATCTATTTACATTCCTTGCCAGTCTAAGGCTTCATAATTATTCTTAGGCTGTGATTATAAACAAAAACGCCCATGGTGTCGCCCGTAGCGACACCACGCGGCGCAAAAACAAATGTTATACATACCTGAAAACGGCCTATACCAAATCCGACTGTCTCCAAAGCGGGAGACAGTTGGAGTGTTTTAAAAAAAAAAATCTCTTTGCGACTGCCGTGTCACGTGACGTGGCAGTCCAATAAAAAAAACAGATTTCAGCCTGCAGGGACTCGCGCAGTAGCATGTGCTTGTGCACATGTCGCTCTGCGACGTCACAGATGCACGCACGCGCGCCCTGCAGTTTGGCTGTATAATGGCAGCCTTATTGTTGCTCTGCAGTCTGAAACAGGCTGTACCTTCTGGGATTTTGTATTGGCACAGTGCGTTTAAATATATGTATGCATGTTGCCTCTTGGAGAATATAAATGGAGATTGTAATTATCTTTCAAGACTCACTGACCTAGAGTCATCAAAGTGTGTTAGCCAAAAAAAATTGTATTATAGCCAAATAAATGTGTTTTGTTTAAGCTGCAAGTCATACATTTTGTGCCACTGCTAAAAAACACAATTTAGTTAGTGCAACCAATAATAATATGGGGACAGGCACGGAAATGACTAAATACAGCAAATGTAGTCATTTTCGGTGCCAGTTATCAAGTCCTGATAGTATCGGGAACTGGCTAATGCCAAAAGTGCAGCATCACCTACTCCAGGCTGCCATTATCCAGAGTTGGTTTGGATCTATGTTTGATTTTTCCGATTTTGATTAAATTCGATTTTTTCTAGATTGCGTTCAGTGATTCATTCACAGGTTTGCAGTTCACCGCACTCTCTCCCCTTCTACCTTGGCGTTATCCTAATCTTGCATGACAATGCTTTACTAGCCACTTTCACAGGCATGAAAGGGGTTCATGTATTTCCTACCATAGTTGTATAATAATTTGTATTACATACCACATGGTAACAACAGTAAAGTTTATAGTGACGTAGTGCTTGCTGAGGCGCGCTGAGGCGCGCTTAGCATATATTCAGAGACCCATTATATGTTATGGTGCCATTCTGAGTGAAAGCTTCCGCTTGCTTGCTCACGCTTGCTGAACCTCGCTCAGCTTCTGTGTTTCTGGGCTTGCTGGAGAGGTGCGGTCACATGACCCACTGCCGTCCAATCAGAGCGCAGCACAGAAATTAACTTACACCCGAGAGCAGCCATTTTCAAGCATATGCAGAGAGAGGTAGCTGGGGTGGGGGGCAAACGGACTACTGCTGCTGTGGGGTGGGGGGGGGCAAACGGGCTGCTGTTGCTGTGGGGGCAAATGGACTGCTGTGGGGTGGGGGGGAAAATGGGCTGCTGTGGGGTGGGGGGCAAATGGACTGCTGTGGGGTGGGGGGAGGCAAACGGGCTGCTGGTGGGGGGTGGGGGGCAAATGGACTGCTGTGGGGTGGGGGGGGGGCAAACGGGCTGCTGCTGCTGTGGGGTGGGGGGGCAAATGGACTGCTGTGGGGTGGGGGAGAAAACGGGCTGCTGTGGGGTGGGGGGCAAATGGACTGCTGTGGGGTGGGGCAAACGGGCAGCTGCTGCTGTGGGGTGGGGGGCCAAATGGACTGCTGTGGGGTGGGGCAAACGGACAGCTGCTGCTGTGGGGTGGGGGGGCAAATGGACTGCTGTGGGGTGGGGGGCAAACGGACTGCTGCTGCTGCTGGGGGGAGGAGGGGCAAATGGACTGCTGTGGGGTGGGGGGCAAACGGACTGCTGTGGGGTGGGGGGCAAACGGACTGCTGCTGCTGCTGGGGGGAGGAGGGGCAGATGGACTGCTGCTGCTGTGGGGTGGGGGGGCAAATGTATTGCTGTGGGGTGGGGGGGGGGGCAAACGGGCTGCTGCTTCTGCTGCTGGGCGGTGGGGGGCAAACGGGCTGCTGCTGGGGTGGGGGGAGAGGGGGCAAACGGACTGCTGTGGGGTGGGGGGGCAAATGGGCTGCTGCTGTTGTGGGGTGGGGGGGCAAACGGACCCATCAGGGGAACAAGAGGGGGGGGGGGATTGTTTGTACTGTTTATTTTTTACACAGTTTTGCGTTGCACTTTTCAAAATACAATTTATATTCTGTTTAAGAACATTGTACTGTTTTGTTGTTCAATTTATACAGTATGTTCTTTTTATATAGAAACTTCAGGGACATAGGATGTGACCAAAAGCTGACACAGACACCAACACACACAAACAAGCAGAGTGACCGAATTGCACTCAATCGTCACTACGCCACACACACATAAAAACAGGACACAATATGTTTGTGATAAAGATGAGCATAGCTGCTTCTTGGTCTTTCTTGACAATGACATTTTATATATATATATATATATATATATATATATATAAATATATATATACACATACACAATAAATATTAATGCCACAACTAGGCTAGCTGCCTGGCTCTTTGCCTCTTTGCCTCTTTGCGTCACTGCACTGTGACGTCACACCCTGTGGAGACGTCGCTGCACAATGACATCTGTCAGGTACGCCTCCCGACCCACCTCCACCCACAAGCCCCGCCTACTAGAGCACACGCTCTGTCTGACGGGCAAGAACATGAAAAGCAGCCGCTTGGTAAAGCGAGAGGTGAGCATCAGCGCTGGAGAGCACAGCCACTCTCCACTATAAACTCAGCCTAATACACATGACATAATCATATAAAATACAAATAACACAGAATGGGAATCAGACATAAAAGTAACACTTACTGTATAGTAGGAAAAGGAGTCCCTGACCCGAAGAGCTCCCAATCTAATTTACATTACATTACCATCCCCCATTTTTATTGCAATGTGATTAACTGTTTATTATCGGTTATGTTAATTACTATATCGCGATTCTACTTCAAATATTGCACCCGGTAAAATAGTACCGCAATCTTGGTGACGTAGGTCAGCGGTGCGCAAACTGCGGGGTGCATCCCCCAGTAGGGGCAGGAGATTTGTCTGGGGGTCCGCGGGCGGTTGCAGAGGCCCCGAGCTCTTTCCCCAGGCATTTAATTTAATGTCGGGGGATCGCGTGAGGCCTCTGCAACGCTATACTACCTTGCATCAGCCGGCTGTGTGACGCGTCACCATGGCAACGCGGCGTCATCATGGCGTGACTTCACATGACTCCCGCACGTCGGAAATAAAGGTGGGGGGCGCGAGCACCGGGGGGAGTAGCCAGGGGGGGCGCAGCACGAATAGTTTGCTTAGGTCATAAAATTGCGGTAAAATCACGCACTTTTTTTTTTGTACCGGGTGTGATATTAACTCTGTTTTAATATTGTTTGATGAATAGGCAACTGGGTTTGGGGGAAACACTGCTTAAATGGACCAAAATCAACGTAGGCATTTATCACTTGATTCAAAGTCGTTGTATAATTTGCCTCCAGAATCAATAAAAAAATGTATATTACACTATTAAGATATTGCAAGATATATCACTTGAATTCTGCCAGCTTAGAAAGATCAACCTTTAGGCTGAGTCCATGGTCAGCGCTTAGGCGCTGACCCGTGCTGAGGCGCGCTGATGCTTGTCAGTGAGCTACTGCATCCGCAATGAGAGCGGCTTTAGCAGGGGCTCATGCACGCTTCCACAGGTGTGCGGAGGCGTAGCACTTAATTTTTTTTTAGTTTCCGTGCTCACGGGAGCGCAGAGCTGGTCACGTGAGCGGTTCGCCCAATGAGGGCGAACCATCTCCGTGATGTCACTGGCCCGCCCCCCGACACGCCCGCGGACGGCGCGCGAACTAAGGCCAGGGAAAGCACCCACTTTCCCTCAGCCTCAGCGCCTCCGCACGACTGGAGTCACCATGGACTCAGCCTTAGATTTGATTACTTCATATTATCATATACAAAGTTAGCCAGTTCAATTATTCCAGCTCAGATTCCAGTTTGACTTGTCAGCATTCGCTGATTGATATTGGCAATAGAAATGGCAGGGAGTGACACACTTAGATAAACTAGTTTAGATATAGTCATCATGCAAGAAAATGGGGCTGATGTACAGATGGAACTTTTGCTGAAGCCACAGCTTAAAAAGTAAAAAGCTGCGACTTCCCCGGCATCGCTGACAGTGGTTCATTACTTCCAAATGGGACCACATATAGTGAGGCTTCCCCACTGCCAGGGGAATCTGCCCCAGAGATCCTGTGTTTTTTCCTGTCAGAAAAATGAAGTCTTGCTACATCAGTATCTGTCATTAACTATATCTGCAGCGAAAATGTATATCAATCTGCAACAAACCATCATACAGTATGCCTGTCTAGTACCCACAGGTATCCAAAAACTCTGTGTACCCCCTTAAAATAAAAAAATATATATGTAATTAGCCAATGATATTGGGGTCTTCAATAGGTATACCAAGTTACAGTAGCTTTATTATTTAATACATTGTTTCGAATGAATTCATTTATTAACAATTTAGGAGGCTTGATATGCATATTGAGCAGGCTGTACCAGTGGCAGTTAGTTAACATTAAGGGTATTTACTAAGTGGTGCTGCATCATACAGCACGATTAAGCCGTCACGTGTATCTCCCAGTATAGCACTACTTAGTAGATATGGAAACCTCCTTATTGATAACATCATATGCCAGAACATTTTTATATAGCTGAGATTCTGCCTCCGACCTGCCAGTTTTATTTCTGGGTAAAATTTGGAAAAATAACAGCAAGATGCACTCAGATTGAATAATTTAATATGAATGTCAAGTGTCTTCCCCTTTAGCTAATCTTTCCACAGATTGTCAGTTGATATAAGCAGAACAAATACATTAATGCAAGTTATTTGATAAATCGACTCTTTAAAAGTCAATTTACAGATGTGTCAATTCTCACTGATTTTCTGTGAGTTTCCCCGATTTTCAGTCATTCTCCCTTTGTTTTAGACTCAATAGTTTTATAGATTTCAGTGTAGTCTCATTAATAGATGTCAGCACTTTCTCAATAAAATGTCCATCTTTGGTCAAGAGTTCCCAATGCTCACTGATTGTGACCCTTACAAGTTGAGACCTCAATTTTGAGCTAAGTTTATCAGTCTGTAGGTTTAATACAGTTTCCAGTTTGTAAAATGTACAGATATAGCCAGACTTATTGTCTTCATCAGTGCTGCTGCCACATGCAGTCAACCTGTGCAGGTTCTCCTACCTGGTCTTCAGCGACGCATCACCATGGTAACTGTCGTCAAATGATGCCGCGGGGTCACTTGACGTTGTGTTGCCATGGCAACGTGAAGTCACATGACCCCGCAACATCATTTGACGCCAGAGCCAAGGAGGAGGGGGGGGGGGGCGCGAGCCGGGAGGTAAGCAGGCAGGGGGGGGGGGCACAGGTTAAAAACTTTGCTCACCCCTGTCGTAGTAACCGCTTGACAAGAATTGTTTTTTTTTTTCTTCTGTTACAACTATTGGTGTTTTTGAAAAGGGACTTATGTTTGTAAAAGAAGAAAAATTGCGATCCGAATTAATCATCTGCACATGCAGGAAAGTCATTTTTAAGATAATGTTATTTGCAGGGAGCAGGTTAGTAAAGGGGATTTCAATTCCTCATTGTTGTGTCTAAGGGTGCATAATACAATGAGGTACATTATATAATACATAATATAATGAGGTACAACATCAAAGCATGACCAATTTTCAGGTCCTAACACTATCTGGTAAAATTCTCATGTACCTCTCTTTTTCATGATAAAAACTGCTAAGTGGTAGCTAAGCATCAGAAACCTTTGTAATCTAATTGGATGCATGAGCGAGCGAAGCAAAGACATCAACTGGACTTTGCGGCCACTTTTGGTGTGTTTTTTTTCTTTGTGTGTTCTCTCTCCACAGACCAAACACCTTGACTGATTCTGATTAAAGTTTTAGGATACCTTTTCCTAACTTGGATCTGCCAGACGTTTCAACCAAATTGGTGCAGCCCCCATCTTGGAATAATTTTTTTTGTTTTTTGGAAGTGCTAAAAAAAAATGAAGGGGGCGCGCATGCAGCATTGAGGAGGATGGGAGCACTCTGAAGCTGCTCCGTGCACTCCGCTACGATCGCAAATGATTTAGCCCTCCAAACTAGCTACAATTTCTCCAAAAGACCCCCCCGCCAGCGGAACCTACAAGGATGCCTCCCCCCAAAAAAGATCGAAAGCCACCGAATCCCTCAGTGTCCCGTTATTGTCGAGGAGTTTTCTAAATACTATAATAATAATTTGTATAATTTGGATTCATCAGTGTGACGATGGGGAGGATTTGGCCCTGGATTAAAGGGGTTACACCCCAATTGGCCACCCCCTGACCTCACCAGGGAGACAAGGGGTTAACTGGGCTGAGGTCCAGAAATGTGATTTAACCCTTGTTATAACATGAAAATGTGTATTCCCCTGTTCCCAGGTTTTATTGTTATATCCGTGTCTGCATCACACACACACTAGGATCCATCCGGGAGTACAAGGGTTAATAATCTTTTAATGATTATAGCCCTTTGTGTAATTTTCCCGCCTTTTCAGGCACCATTTTGCAGGGTTCCATAGGCCGCCATTAGGGCTCAATGCATTCTAATGGCGAATCTTGCTGTTTTGGCCCTGTTTCCTGTGAAGACCAGCAGATGGCGTCCGAGAGGAGGAGCGGCGGTTTCCCATTGTAAGTCAATGGGCTCATTGACTTCAATGGAGATCCCTCGAAGGAGCTTTCCAGGAACAAGTTGGCTGCCGTCGAAACCGCAAAACCAGAAAGCGGATACTTTTTCTAAAAGAGAGCTTTGATCACTTATTAGCCAAGTTCAACGTTAAGTGGCGTGGGAATAAACAGTTCTAGAGCACATAGAAATAAAATTCTTTTTGCCCCTAGTTCCTAGACCTCCCCCCACTCGACCACCACCAGGTCCCCGAATCCTGGACCCCCGATAAGGGTCGAACCGAGAAGAGCGGGTCGCGCCATAGGTTCCAATGGCAGCGGCAGAAACGGCTCAAGAAAACGGCTAAGTGTGAAAAGCTGAAATTTAGGAATCCATAGCTCCGGTTCCGGAGGGTCCAGAGGATCAGGGTTTGGGGTATCCGTAGTCACTGCTCCGGCATCGCTGCAGAACCATCCTTGACCCTCTTGGACCAACCCGACGGAGTATGGACCCCCTTGAAAGTTCGGGACTTTTCCCATAGACTCCAATGGCGGCCAATCTCCATTGACCGGCTATGGCGGAAAGTCTATGGCGGCGGAGCCCGTTGTTTTCAATTGGGATTTAGTGAAAAACCGTGATTTAATTTACATTGGAGTTTTTTTGTATTAAAATAGGAAACGGTTTAAGGTGTATTTGTGTAACTCCGGTTCCGAAGGTCGTGGCAAGTCTCAAATTGGACCATAGGGTGTCCCAGTTCCGGCATTGAGAACTGGGAAGATTGGACCCGCTGGACCTAACGGAACCGGATATTTTAATATGTTTGTGTTTTATCTTTAATGCTGTGTCCCAAAGCAGGGATAAAACCCAGAGGAAATCCCTTTGCATACCAGGGTAGCATATGGCCAGAGAGGCGACCCAATGTCTAGGACTTAAGTATTGTTCAAAGGATTTTGTCACCCTCACTGTTTACCTGAGGGCGGAGACGGCTCAAACCAGAGCAGTCTTTAAGTGTTCCATTTAACACCTCACAACAAAGCGTATCCTGCCAGGAATTCCGTTTAATAGACTGGCTGTCATCCCTGATGCAAATATGGGGCTACAGAAATGAGACCCCAGAGGTCTAATGCGCATGTGCCAGCTAGCAGGGGGGCATGGATCAAAATGTGTTCCCATGTTAGTGAGTGGCTAGAGGTAATTGAAAACCAATCACCTGTACTTAATGTTAAGGATAGGGTTACAAAAGGTATATAATCTGTGGTCAACCCTTTATCCTGTGTTCTTCTATACCATCTTGATTGCTGAGAGAAACGCTATGCAATGTCTTCATGCCAGAGGTCTTTCATGTCTTTGGTGTCTTGATGACTATGAAGATTGCTGTATGAACTGCCAGTCCAGATATGACTGTTTCATCATCCCATTTTAAGTAAGTGTCCATATTTTGCCTGTTATTTGTATATCTGTTGTGTTCACCTTTATCAAGGAATAAATTATATTTTATCATATCTAAGTCTCGTCCCAGTTCAAACCCAGTTATATATATATTTGGTGTAAATTACAGCCTGTGATAAAGCTATCGTCACAATCAGACCCTAATTTTAATAGAGCATCTATGGACCAAATGGATAGCTATTTACAGGCTTGTGACTTTCCAAAGTCGTCTACGGAAGAGCTGGAGGGTCTCAATGCTAAAATAAATATTATAGTATTAAGAGAGGTTTTTAAAGGTTTGAAACCCTCAAAAGCTCCTGGTCTGGACGGATTCTCAAATTTATATTTTAAAAAATATTTTGGAATTCTAGCTCCACATCTCCTAGATATGTTCAATTGTTTTTTAAAGGGTACCCAGATTTCTATGCAAATGTCTAACGCAAATTTGGTAGCGATACCTAAAGAAGGTAAAGATCAAATGAGTTGTGCAAGTTACTTCTTTATACAGATTAAAAAATGTATAGCAAAATACTAGCGGATAGATTAAATCCAATTATTCCCCGTCTAATACATAATGATCAGGTAGGTTTTATAAGTAAGCGTCAAGCCTCGGATAATACGCATAAGATTATTAATATTATAGATTATATACATTTCTCTAGACCCAAAGAGATGTTACTGATTTAGATGCTGAAAAAGTGTTCGACAGAATCAAATGGGATTTTCTGGATAGAACTATGCAAGCGTTCTGTTTCTCCGGCCCATTTCTGAAAGGGGTTCAGGGCCTATATGATCCGCCAACGGCTTTTTTTTAAATGCCGGGAGGGGAGTTAAATCAAATTAAAATAGGAATGGTACTAAGCAGGGCTGCCCTTTATCTCCTTTACTTTTTGCGATAGCGATAAGGGATTTCAGTACCTGAAAGAGAGGAGGAAAGAGAGTGGAGGCGTCAGGAACTACATGCCGATTTGAGTTCCAGGACATTTTGGGCCAAGTCCTGGTCAACTAAAGACTTTGTTTTTTTGTTCATTTCAACTAGGAAAGTCTAGTTTTTTAGCCCAGACCCCGAGTAAGTGTGTTTCTCATGTATTTTGTGTTTCACTGTGTGTTTGCTTATTTTAAGTGAATAAACCGCAATTTATTTCATCAACTCGTTTTGCTCAGTGTTATGATCCAGGTATAAAGGTGTAAATGCCTGGTCTCTCGTGACACAAGTAAACTATTATCACACATTCTCACCGCTGCAAGGCGCGCAGTCGCAGGGGCCTGGAAAAAGATTCAACCCCCCTTGAGGAGAGTGATTATTATAAGAGTAAATGAGGTCCAATCAATGGAAAGATTAACAGCCTATGTAAGGCATAAAATAAGAACATTTTATAAGATATGGAAGCAAGAACAAAATATGCAGAAAAAATGCACAAAGCAGCGCACTGCCCAGGGAGGAACGTGTATAAAAATAGAAAAATATTTATTGTCTATCAAACATGACAAACAAGGAGGTGTGAACCCTCCAGTGCACTGCTTTGTGCCTTTTTTTTAATATATTTTGTTCTTGCTTGGATTTGAATCTGCGTCTGGACACGCCACAAAGAACTCAGTTGGCTCTAGGAGTGGGTAAGAAACTTGGAAGATTTATTTAATCTACATGGACTGTCATCATTACTACAAAATTTGGTGCGTTTTGGACTTTTATTATACAGCTATCTCCAGTGAGGTGCAGTGAAGTGAGAGTACAATCATCATATTCTCTGTTACCTTCCGGAGGGTTATGCAATATTGAATTCGGTCACTCACCTAGTAGTATACCCACTCCATAGTTGAGCCACATTTTCATTATTTACTCATGGATAGAAGATAATATTCCAGTACTGTTGGAGCACCCGTTATTCTCATATGCTGAACTATAAGATATGGAAGTCCTGCTATTCATTGGGGAATCTCTAAAATAATTTTTGAATTGATGTGGGTAAAGACAACTGATTGTGGTGTGTTGTGGGTGTTGTTGCTGTTACTGATTGGAACATTTTACGATCCGTTTGATAACAATGTGATATTTCCCTCCCCGCCCTACCTTTCTTCTTTCTGTATCCCTTCCTTTTTGTGTTTCTAAAAATCTAATACAGTATAAGTTATAAAACAAAAAAATGAAATAGTACATCTCGCCAGATTCTTGATTCAAAACATTCAATGAATTATTTTGCAATTTGTACAAAATGTTCAGACAATTTGCTTGAACCGTTTCAGAGAAATGAAATACTTTATATTTAATATTTTATTCACTGCACAACCGTTTCAGTGTAATTAAATATTTAAAATTAAAATTAAGCTTTTGACGCTTTCTTGCCTTCTCAATATGGTGGCATTTTTATTTTTATTTTGTGATTTTCTAGTTCAGTCTTGTATTGAGTTCTGAACTAAATTGTGATTTCCTCTCATATAAGTGTGTGGGAAGACCCTTTCATGGCAGAAAGGTCTACAACACATTGGTGCCAGAAGACAGCGTACAGACTTTTTATTTGAATGGGATGCACTGGAAGGGCATACAGTAGAACTGCTTTTGAAATATGGACCTTTGTGCCTACTACGGTACATAAATGCTACAGTATATGGGATTTTTAAAAAAAAAGCTTCAGAATGTTTGAAAGTGCAATACTTTTTAAAAAAACCCACAGAAATACAAAACACCCTAAAAATTACACTGCTCTATGTTTTTCGTTATTTAGATTTTTTAATTTGTGCTTACGGATTATGTTACAACTCATTCAATCAAAACTGTGATCTTCGGTTATTGGAGGCAGATGTCTTTGAAATAATGCATTTAATAGGAAATGCAGAAGTGTCAAAACCAAAAATATTTTTTTCCAAACTAGGATAAGAGTTGTTTTTTAGACTGTGTGTGTATGTTTTGTAGGAATCAGTGCAAATTAATAGTCCTTATGAAATAGTAGGCTCTTGTCCTGTTGGTCACATTTATAAGGAAAATGACTGAAATGAGAAATAATACAAATAAGAGTTGCAGGTGATGTGGTCAAGTGGAACCACTTAAAAGCACTTAATGCATGCTTTTCATGCAGCACAAGTTGCAGTTTATGTTTTTTAGTTATAGGATGGAAGCAGGAGGTTTCCGGAGCTGAACTTCATTAATTTCAGCTGCAGGGACCCCCTGCTTTCCGAGACACTTACCTCTGTATCTCCTTCATGTTTAAAGGTCACTCGTCACGTGGGCCAATAGGAATCTGCAAGGAATGACGTCACGGCTTCCGATTGGCCCACAAGACGCAGAACATTTAAAGCCGCCATTATGTGAGCGCCAACAAGCTCCGTCAGAGCAGCTACCTGCAGAGATACCAGCACCCCCTACGGAGTTAAGTATCTCAGGAAGCAGGGGGTCCCCGGAGCTGAAATTAACGCAGTTCAGCACCGGACACCCAGTGCTTCAATCCTATTTTTTTTAAACTACAACTTGTTGGGCTGCTTTAAAAGCACAAATTAAAGGTCACAATGTTCTTAGAATGGCTGGAAATGTTTTGCGTTTACAGGTGATGCTAATACATTTGCTCTGAGCGCTTTTGTGTGGATGCATCATATTTGTTTTGTTGCTTTGTTACATATTATCATTGCATGCCTTCTGATAGCTTATTGATTAAAGAAATTAGTGGAGAATACTATAGAAACCTATGAACAAAACATCAAAGAAACTAGAAAATCATTTCTTTTGTGATGGTTCAAGAGAAAAGTGCAGATGGCTGCCAAGTAGCTGTATTGATCACCTCTAATCATTGGCTCGCTAGCAGCTTCTTATTGGCAGGTATTTTATTCCATCTTGGGATTCCAATATCTCCCAAACCATGGGATCTATCAATATATCACCAATGCAATTGTGTCTGGGAAGATCTTCGGTTTAAATAACGTAAAAAGGATTTAAAAAAAAAAAAAAGAATGATGACTATGGTTGTAAATATATTATTTTCTCATTATAATGCTAGGATGATGTCTTATGTGCTATGATTGCATTAAGAAGATTTTTGGTATAGATGGGTGAAACTCTTATGACATAGCCAATTTGGATTTTTGTTGTTCGAAAAAAGGTTGTAGTGAAGCACCTTAACCAAAACCACCAACTATGGCACCTATTCCAGAGGTTCTGAAACCTTCTCGTTGACCACTTCATTGTTAAATATCATGCAGAGGGCAATCGACCTTAGGTCTTGTTATAGTTATTTTAATAAATACAGAAAATGTATCATATGCAACACGCTGGAAAGCAGCTCTGTACAGTATGTCACAAACCAAACTATAGCACTCATTTGCTGACTGTGATAGGAAGAGACATACAGTAAGGTATAGTCCGGTGGGTGGTCCAGGGACAACACTTTTGAGAGCCACTGCTTTGTTCAGTATTCTGTGCCAGGCATTGCCCAGCGCTGGAAAAAAGAAATGAGCTTCATTCCAATGAATAGAACTAAAATCTTCTCCGGCACATTGAATAGGAACTGAATGTTTTACTCAGGGAGCACCTTGACACCAGATTTCACAGAGATTTTGTGAATTCTGGCAAATTCTGTTCAATAATGGAGAGACCATTGTCAAATGTTGCCAGTATTGAATGTCGACATTGACAAATAGCCTTTATTCAAACGTTTCGGCAATTTGCAAAGCTAACTAGGATAGACTTGCACTTCTCTTGTTTTGGCAAAAAACTATTTTGCAAATAAGTGTATCTTCGCTCCATCACTGGACAACAGTCTTTGCTCACTATTCTGTAACATAATGTCAACATTCATCTTTGAGGAAGCCCCTCCCTACAAAACACTATTATGCAGTTGTTGAACTTGTGTCTTGAATACCACTTACCTAAGTGAAGTAGATTTTCTTTAAGTGGGTTTGAACCTGTCAACAGTGACAGTCAGTACAAATGCACGGAAGTCACTTAAGCTGTCAGCATCTGTACATTGTATTTATTATAAAGCAAACACTTCCCTTTGCCTTTAATCAAGATGCTTGTGATGATGATAGAGCAGAAGCTTACAATAAAATCTATGCTAGACTCGGCTCTCAGTTATGTTACAGCTGCACTGTTTCATGGTTGGTGGCTGCATGCAATTACCCCTTCCCCCAATTGGTCCTTTTAGTAATACTTCAAAGCCCATCCAAATCCTCATGTAAATTCCCCCAAGCCTGATTCAACCTCTCAACACCTGAACTACTGAAAGTGTTTGAACTGCAAAAGTTATAGGGAAAACATCATACATATACAGTTTAAAGATTTTGAAGAAGACTTGCTAATGCGCATATTAAACGTGCCACTTTTTTTCAAAACTTCACATGAAAGCATTAACCCTATATACTAAGAGACTTATGCAGCTATTTGTTAAAGGAACTCAATGAAAAACAGCTATACTCACATTTGTTAAAAAATAAATATAAGTGAGCCGCCCAGTTATTATTTTTTTTTTGTACAGATGGCACAATACGGGCACAAATAATACTGCACATGGATTTCATTGATACCTGCTACTGTATGTTGGGACATGACATGTATTAAAATTATTTATTTATAAAATATTTTACCAGGGAGTAATACATTGAGAGTTACCTCTCGTTTTCAAGTATGTACTGGGCACAGAGTTAAGACAAATAATACATGGTTACAAATACAGTTACATAAATGAGCAGGGTATACATTATATACAAGACATTGCATGCACAGTTAAAGAAAATATATATTATGGGCGTATGAAACAGTTACAGACCAGATTAAAATGTGCGACAGCCTTAGATTTGAAAGAACTTAAACTGGTGGTGGATGTGAGAGTCTTTGGTAGGTTGTTCCAGTTTTGGGGTGCACGGTAAGAGAAGGAGGAACGGCCAGATACTTTGTTGAGCCTTGGGACCATGAACAGTCTTTTGGAGTCTGATCTCAGGTGATAGGTGCTGCATGTGGTAGGGGTGAGGAGCTTGTTCAGGTAGCTGGGTAGCTTGCCCATAAAGAATTTGAAGGCAAGACAGGAAAGGTGAACTTTGCGCCTAGACTCGAGTGATGACCAATCTAGTTCTTTGAGCATTTCGCAGTGATGTGTGTTGTAGTTGCATTGGAGAACAAAACGACAAATTGAATTGTAGAGGGTGTCAAGATTGCTAAGGTGGGTTTGAGGTTCCGAGCCATATACTATGTCTCCATAGTCAATAATTGGCATTAGCATCTGCTGTGTGATACATTTTCTGACCAGGATACTTAGGGAGGATTTGTTCCTGTAAAGTACCCCTAGTTTGGCATAGGTCTTGGTTGTCAGGGTATCAATGCATCCCGAATGTTAAGTGGGAGTCAAACCATATGCCCAGGTATTTAAAACTAGTGACAGGGGTTAGGGTGGTGTTAGGGTTAGTTCTAATCTGGAGCTCAGTCGCTGGACACTTTAAAAATTTAGTCTTGGTCCCAAATACCATTGTTACAGTCTTGTCAGTGTTTAAAAACAGTTTGTTTTGGGAAATCCAGTTTTCGAGTCTCAAAAAGTCAGACTGAAGTATGTGTTGAAGGTCAGAGAGGCTATGGCTGTGTGCATATAGGATTGTGTCTTCTGCATACATGTATATTGAGGCTTCCTGACAAGCTGTGGGAAGATCATTGATGAACACTGAGAAGAGTAGGGGCCCCAGAACAGAGCCTTGCGGGACACCACAGGTGATATCCAGGGGGTTAGAGTTAGAGCCAGAGATGGACACATGTTGGGATCTATAATATAGTGAGTGTATTGCTCAACAATTGGAGCTAGTTCCATCTGTAGAAGATATATGAATAAGTGTCCAGATGAAGATGGAGTGTCCACAATATGACAAGATAATTAAACTGGAAGGGATAAGTGTCTAGTGGAGTCTGCATGACATCCACAACTGTGTACACTTCAATAAACACCCAACCAGATAATGAATATATATATAAGATTATGTCCGTTGTGTACAGGATATAATAAGGCACTGCGGCTCTTTACCTGTACACTCCATGGGACACTCCCATTGTCTCTGGCGTGCAGTCCATCCGGTGTGAATTCAAGGTGATGGTGGGTGTAGATAGAGCACAGCCGAAGAAATCCTGCTTCTGGTATCCAGAGAGGGAAAAATAGCCCGGCAACTCCAAACTGAAGAAATTCTTAATTTATTGCAAACTAGAAATACAGTAAAAACAGACTACATGAACGCACCATGAAGCAGGATAGCATGATCAACAGTATCAAAAGCCTTTGCAAAATCTAGGAATACTGCACCAGTGAGTTGACCCCATTCCATTCCACACTGGATTTCATTGCAAACTTTTAGCAGGGTAGTTACGGTAGAGTGTTTGGGGCGAAAGCCAGATTGGAATTGGCTAGGGAAATTTGTCTTGTTATAGTAATCGCTTAATTGGGAGTGGACACGTTTTTCCATGACTTTGGATAGGATTGGGAGAAGGGAGATTGGTCTGTAGTTTGAGACAGTGTTTTTGTCCCCACTTTTGAAGATTGGGACAACTCTGGCAGCTTTCCAGGTCTTAGGGATATGGCCTGCAGACAGGATAGAGTTGACTATGGAAGCAATTGGTTTGGCAATTGCTGGGGCACCAATTCTTAAGAACCTAGATTGTAGTAAGTCAGGTCCACATTGGCTGCTTAGTTTTAATTTGAGGAGCGCCTGTGTAATCTCCTCTTCAGATACTGGGCCAAATTGAAAATTGTGGGCAGTGTTGGGAGGGGGTGGGGCTATGTGGGTATTCCCAGGATGAGATTCAGGTTTGTGGTTTGAGTTGCGTTTCGCTAATAAGTTAGTAGCACACCCCACAAAGTAATCATTGAATGCATTTGCAATGTCGGTGAGGTTTGTCAGAGTAATATCGCCCTTAGTGATATTACTTGGCTGTTGATGGTTAGAAGGCTGGAATATGTTGTTGATAACCTTCCAGAAGTTAGCTGGGTTTGATGTACAGTATTCTGGAGCAGATTGTCAGAGTAATATTGTGCTTTTGTGTGCCTTGTTTGCCTTGTGCACATGTTCCGCAGGCATCTGTAGTGATTGAGATCCTTGGTAGTGCCAGTTACTTTGTGGCTTTTCCACAAGGCATCCCTGAACTGGTAGAGTGCTATAAGGTCAGGTGTAACCCATGGAAAGTGAGCACCCCGTACCCTTATTCTGCTATCCCTTAATAGCTATATTTAATAACCTACAGGCTTCACAATTAAAATACTTCTAATCTCTTTGCATCTTTAAATCACAGAAAAGAATATATATATAGTTATAGTCAATACCTTTGGTATCTATTTGTGCATGTGTGTCATTATTCGTACTGTTTATGTAATGATCAAATCTCTGTAACCCACTGTACTGCGCGCTATGGAATATATTGGCACTTTACAAATAAATTATTATATATATATATATATATATATATTATATATATATATATATATATATATATATATATATATAAAAAATAATTTATTTGTAAAGTATATATATATATACACACACATACACACACACACACACACACGCACACACACACACCAGAACCAGGGTACTCACTTTCCGCAGTGTATATATCTTGTAGGGTGCATACCGTCCATGCATTGGGAGATACAAAAGCACAGAACAAAAGGACATGCACGCACAGGTTCAAAAAGGTGATATTTAATACTTAACATTTCGGCTCCCAATGGAGCCCTTTTCAAGAGCCCCAAACAGTTAGACAGTGAACAAACATATATCCTGATCCCTACCTGTGATAAAAAACGACACCAAAAAGAGAAAAAAATACTTTGTGACGTCACCCTGTTGGGGTAAGTGAAATGGGTAATCCTACTGGAGCCCAAAACAAAACCAAACTAGTCTGAAAGGCTTGGACTATAGCAGGAGTGGCTGAATACAGCCCTTCAGTGCTTCCTGTGTGGCCCCTGAAGAGAAGAAAAAATAAGTGACTGCAGGCAGAGGCACCATAGAGACATGGGAGAGGAGAAGCCAGAGAGCCCCCTAACCAGCTCCTCTCCTTAGCTCCTATGGACCAGCGACCCCTGTTGGGCTCCCAAGCAGCACATGGTACAGTGAGTATGCACCCTGCCTGCTGGGAGCTCCACATGGTACTGGCTGTGGATACTGGAGAGCAAGGTAGGGAGAATCACCCCACTGCCCATTAGTCCCCCACTACCTTCCCCTACCCTCCTGTCACCCCAGTTGCCTCAATCACCCACTTGTCCAACACTGTCCCCCTTTGTCATTCCCTTGTACCAACTTAAGAAGACAAAACCAGCGCAAAATCCTCATGAAAATAAGATTTTAGTATTGTAAATGTATATAAAATGCACATAATAAAAACAAATGCTAATTAGACAAGTGTGAGAGTCATCAGTGATACAATATTACTGGACTCCCATGGACATCACAAGGTTAATGTTGATCTCAAATTTGAAACCGCCATGGTGGTGGAGGGAGAAATTGAATGTCCAGATTTAAGCAGGCATAGAATCCAGTAGGGAAAGCACCCACTCCCCGTTACAGCAGTGTGGATAGTCCCATTTAGAATAAGGGGAAAGAAACAGCTCTGCTGAACATGGCACACGTTTCCGTTCTCTGCAGCAAACAGACGCCCACAGCATGGCAGAGGCAGATTGGCTCCAGTAGGGAATGCACCCGCTCCCTGGTCTCAAAGAATAAATGCCCCACGTCTCCATCGGCAAGACAGGTGTATCTGGAGATGGAATCACCTCCATTAATGCAGCAGCTGCAGTAGAGGTACTCAGGAGTGATGTCGCCTCTCAGCAGTACTTGTAACAGGACAAATTCAATTTGGAGAATTGTAGAAATTATGAAAACAAATAAGGAGCTCTTCCATATTCCAAAATCTGTTCCAACGCGTTTCGTAGCAGGTGCATTCTTCATCAGGGAACTTCATCGTAGGACCTGTTACGAAACACGTGTGTGTATATATATATATATATATATATATATATATATATATATATATATATATATAAAATAAAACGTTAGGCATATGTGAGTACGCCACCTGTATACAGTATATTGAAATTCAGAGAAGAGAAAAAGAAAAATCCTATGTCAATATATATATACAATTTAGTAAAGCCAGGTCAATTCAGAGCAATAAAAAAAATAAACCTAAATCTTTCTTTTATAACCCAATCACAGAATTACAAATTATTGCGGGTACCTCATCATTACCCCCAATGGGATACTTCTTTTTGCAGCTGTCAACCTTCAATGGCCTAAATCTGTGGGATTTTGGGTTTCTGAACCATAAAATTAGATTTCATTGGAAAGGTGCTGACTCCTATCAGTGAAATGCCATTGAAGTCCGTAGGACAGCTGATCCTACAAAAACCACAAAATCAATGTGAGACGCCATGAATAGTTTTACTATTTTCATTCCTCTGAAGTAGCTGAGCTTTACAATATAGTTTACCTATATTATATTTGGCTGAGAGCGCTTTGAAACTAGGTTGTGCTTCCTGCTATTTATTGGAGTATTATAGACGATGTGTTGCTATGAAAACGATTTGGTAATTTCTTTGCACCCCGTACATAACATCTGATGTGTGTCACTGTCGTAATGATATACACTTTCCATAAAGAATGCCCTTTAAAAGCCTTGCAAAATATGACTACCATAAAACTAGTCCGCCTCACATCTCTGTAATAATCTATCTGCCTAGCTATGTAATTTACGTTAAAAGCACTTTACGCTATAATATTTCACACCTAACTTACCTGTTTTGTACGGTTGATAACATCAATGCAAGGTCCCCCCCTTCTTACTTCTTTCTCATTCATGTCATGCCTCTTCAATCATTGCCATTGAACAGAATAAGGGCTGGAAGAATGGAAAAATAAATGGCTACCATGACAACAGATACTCGAACATGCTTTGTTTTGTAATATTTAATTCTCTTAAATGTATCCAGGTAGGGGATTAACAAAAAAATGTATTATCTTTATCCTGCAATTTACCATGGGAAACATAATGTGCTGTACTTACATGCTGAGGATAATACAACAATTTAATTCTGGTGATAAGCTCCATGGATGTAGAGCACATATAATTGGTTTCCAGTGAAGTAAAGCAAGTGCTCTGCTTTTCAATATTAATCATTTACGAGTGTCAATATGCAAAAATACTGTTTTGTTTTTTTTAGATACGTGGCAATCTAAAAGGTTGTATTGTATTGTATGTCTTTATTTATATAGCGCCAAATGTGTACTCAGCACTACACAAAGAATACAGAACAGGAAATTATAAACACAAATAGGAGGTGCTTTTAGGCGCTAATATCCCTTGGAAATGGGGATGTGACAGGGAATAAAATAATAATAAAATAATACTAGCAGGGCAGCCAGGAAAACACTGGTATGAACACCAGAAACACAATAAGGAACAGAAACAAACCAGCGCCCGTATAGATAATGTCCAATAAGTCCCAAATAGAGTCCAAATAAGGGGGTAGAAGATTCCAAAGGGTCCAATCAGGGAAAGATCTCCAATCAGGGGATCCGTGGCATATGGACAAAGACAAAAAATAAAATCATAGTGTAACCTGTATCAGTTAAAAACAAACAAGCAACAAAAAAACAAGCCACAAAAAACATACACTTAACACTAAAGCTGAAAATAAAATAACTATTTATTAAAACAGAGGAGCCTGCTGCAGCGGGTCATCAAGGGGTTAAAACCCAAAACCTTACTTACAGTAGGACCGGAACAAATGAGCGTGGGATCGCCAAACAGGGACAGGTGTCAGGAGCAGAGAGGGTCCTCTCTGAGCTCTCGGATGCGTGGTGTCACTGGTGTATGTCGTGTACTCTCTCCGACCTCACAAAGTTCCAAGATGGATGCAGAGGGGGGGAAGACACACACAGCTACACTCATCGATCACAGCTTCTCTTGCGATGATGTCGTATCCTGCTGGGTAGATCCAAAACGCTGCACACAGCAAGCTTTCTCCAAGGCACCGTGACCTTTGACCCTACGCGTTTCGTGACTGACGTCACTTCCTCAGGGGTTGGTTTAGTGGGGGTGAAGTCTTGTTATATGCACCTCACTCGAAACTGATTGGACAGGCATACATTGAATCCAATAAAGTTTAAAATTCAGCTTCTGACAAAACGAACTAGAACTTGGACAGACATATAAACAAATACAAAACTTACAAACACCTAACATTATAAAAAAGAGATAGAGTGGCAATAAAAATAAAAACAAATTATTTTGACATAATATAACAAATACTAGTATAAATAATATTAATACAGTCATAAATGCAAACTGTGAATAATCAGAGATAGTTGGGTTATTGAATAATCTAAATGGTCTAGATAGATAGCTGTTAAGGAAAAAAATGGGGGAGAAGAAAAGGGGAGGGAAAACAAAAAGGGAAAGGGAAGGGAAAAAAAAGAAAAATAATAAAATAATATAATAAATATCCGGGGAAAAAAAAAAGTGGCACATATACAAAAGACCCTTTCTATTTAGTCAGAAAGACCCCTAGATCAAAGTCTAAATTCAAGCCGTTTGGAGAGAGGGTTCTAAGCTTATAAATCCAGAACGCTTCACGTCTGCTGATCTGGTTGAGCTTATCGCACCCCCCCCCCCCTCCAACTGGTAGTGGCAGTTTCAATTGCCTGACAACAAGGACCTCTGGGGTCTTGATTGTGGCAAATTAAAAAATGATTAGACACGCTATGGGTTGCTAGACCCTTTTTGATATTATACACGTGTTCGTAGTTTCTTCTTTGGAAGGATCTCCCAGTACGCCCTACATACTGTAGGCCACAGGGACAGGTAAGTAAATAGATTACATATGCTG
Source organism: Ascaphus truei (assembly GCF_040206685.1). NCBI lineage: Eukaryota > Metazoa > Chordata > Amphibia > Anura > Ascaphidae > Ascaphus > Ascaphus truei. Next base: position 235,264,399 of record NC_134484.1, on the reverse strand, counting down.
AATGGCAATTAATGAAGGATTTCACTGAATACATTTTTGAGGTAACATTAGACTTAAACATTGTGCCTGTCTTACCATATATACAGGCAGTGCACCTTGTGCATGTGAAAAAGCCATTTACTGCGTTAGACGAATTAGATTTCTTCTTAGACAGTGGACAACTAGGTGCTACTAAAGAGTTCAGATTGTTAGCCTTAGTGAAAATTATATTCGGAGTGGGGGTAAGTACCTGTGCCAGAATGTTATCTCTTAAAAGAATAGGCCAATACTTCTTTAACACATGTCTAATACATGGTGCCATCTGATTGTACTGTGTGACAAAAGCTATATTGTCATCCCCATTGGATCTAGGTTTTCTATGATACTCAAGTAGTGTGGACCGGTCGATTAGATCTACCTGTCCCATAACCTGGTTCAGTTGCTCGACCGGATATTTTCTTTGAATGAATTTGGATGAGTTCATCATGCATTTGAATAACAATCACAGAAATTTAAAACTTACATGTCATTTTGATGAACAACAGATCGATTTTTTAGATCTGAATCTGTATATTTTCAATAACATAATTCATACAAAGACCTTCTTTAAACCTGTCCAGGCCAATAACTATCTAATGGTGGATAGCCACCATAATCCCCAGTGGATCAGGAATATACCCAAGGGGTAGTTCATCCGCCTGAAGTGCAACTGTTCAGACTCCCGGACCTTTGCGCGCCAGGCGGAAGAATTGAAACAGAAATTCATTCAAAGAAAATATCCGGTCGAGCAATTTCTTTTTTTCCCTTCCCTTTCCCTTATTATTTTCCCTCCCCTCTTCTTCTCCCCCATTTTTTTCCTTAACAGCTATCTATCTAGACCATTTAGATTATTCAATATTCTAACTATCTCTGATTATTCACAGTTTGCATTTATGACTGTATTAATATTATTTATACTAGTATTTGTTATATTATGTCAAAATAATTTGTTTTTATTTTTATTGTCACTCTATCTCTTTTTTATAATGTTAGGTGTTTGTAAGTTTTGTATTTGTTCATATGTCTGTCCAAGTTCTAGTTCGTTTTGTCAGAAGCTGAATTTTAAACTTTATTGGATTCAATGTATGCCAATCAGTGTAGATTGAAGTGCATATAACAAGACTTCACCCCCACTAAACCAACCCCCGAGGAAGTGACGGCAGTCACGAAACGCGTAGGGTCAAAGGTCACGGCGCCTTAGAGAAAGCTGGCTGTGTGCAGCGTTTTGGATCTACCCAGCAGGATACGACTTCATCGCAAGAGAAGCTGTGATCGATGAGTGTAGCTGTGTGTGTCTTCCCCCCCCCCCCCTCTGCATCCATCTTGGAACTTCGTGAGGTCGGAGAGAGTACACGACATACACCAGTGACACCACGCATCTGAGAGCTCACAGAGGACCCTCTCTGCTCCTGACACCTGTCCCTGTTTGGCGATCCCACGCTCATTTGTTCCGGTCCTGCTGTAAGTAGGGTTTTGGGTTTTAACCCCTTGATGACCTGCTGCAGCAGGTTCCTCTGTTTTAATAAATAGTTCTTTTATTTTCAGCTTTAGTGTTAAGTGTATGTTTTTTGTGGCTTGTTTTTTGTTACTTGTTTGTTTTTAACTGATACAGGTTACACTATGATTTTCTTTTTTGTCTTTGTCCATATGCCACGGACCCCCTGATTGGAGATCTTTCCCTTACAGGAAATTATAATAATACAATAAGTGCAGCAAAATCAGACAATAGGAAATGCCTGCCCCAAAGAGCTTACAATAAGAGTTTTGATGGGAAACTTACAGAGAGAGCAGGTGAGGGAATACGTGCTGTAGATGGCAGTGCTTGGCCACAATGGGTGGTAGGAGTGACTGAGTGTGGGTGAATAGCCATGAGTGCAGGCTAATGGGATGCTTTGTGGGGTGAGCTTTAACGTTAGTCAGTAAAATGAGAGGGTTAACACAATTTACAGGGGAAGAGATGGCAGGGAGACATGGGTGAAATCAGGTGTGTATGTCTGGGTACAAGATTAGGGAAGATCCTCAGCAGCAGGAAGGAGTAGATAAAGATTGTGAATAGAGGATTTGTGTGGGTGTTTTTTTATTGAGGGGTAAAGAAGTTGATGAAAGAAAGGTGTATAAATAATGGTGCAGTGGGGAGTGGGGAAGCTGGAGAGAACAGAGACATTCACAAAGGAGTGAGGAAACAGTAAACAGAAAAGGCAATAGGGAGGGCATAGTGAGATGCATGAGGAGAGTTTTCCCAGGTACTGGTAGATAGAAAGAGTACAAAGAATCACAGCGTATCGAAAGTAAAGTTCTCACAGTTGCAAAGTTGTTGTGCAGAGTCCCGATCTTCCTCCAATCTTCACCTCCAATTTCAACTCCAAAATTAACTCTGCCACACACTTTTGATGTTACACTTTAAGATGGCGATGTATACCAAAAGTACATGTACACCTTGATCAAAGGATGTATACCAAAAGTCTCCTTTTTTCTTATAGGTATTTACACCATACATATATATATATATTCCCCATTGATTGCTATCCCTATGGGAGAAGCGCAGGGATTCACTTTCTGTTTTGCACATTTGTATGGCCATTTCCTTCACTAGCTGCATGCTCTTTACATGGAGAAGCGCAGTGATTATATTTGTTTTACACTTTAAGATGGGACACAGCCATATGGCTTCACAGCCAATATATTCTGTCTTAAGTACTCTGATCACATGCAATTTAATAACAATTAAGGGAGGGGTCTGCCTATCAACTCACAGAAACATACCCCAATAGTTAATTAAGTCTTAATTTCTCTTGATGGTAGAAATTCAGTTCAATGAAACATACCGGTTTGAAGAAATAAATCAGAATGTTAATCCAGATATTCAGAAAGCATCCATGATTAAAGATATAGATATAAAACATCCAGAGATATTAACTCCAAAATTAGCTCTGCCAAGGTTGCTGCGTATTCATTAAAGCCGCAAGTTGAAACAATCAGGAATTACTGGCGGCACATTTCCCGGTAAGTATCCCGGGACTGTAATTAACATGGTTCAGCTCTAGGGAACCTCAGCTTCCCACCCAGAAAAAGAGGTGGCATAAGGGAAAGAAGCTGTTGCATCAACATGTACTGTATATAGAACTGGGATTATAATATCACATATAATATAATATCACAATATATTAAGTATTTTAATCAATCTGGTTCTTCAGGGGTTATAATGGGTTATAAATTGTGTTAAAAATACAAGAATTGTCTGTCGATATAGAAAGATGGCTTAATTGGGGGGATGTCACTGATGGTCAGTAAAAGGGAAAACATGTATAATTTAGCAGTCTGTGAACGATAGTCAGATCCTGGGCTCTCAGCCCCAAAGAAAACTTTAACATTCTTGAAATATCCCCTGTGCATCCCACAGAGAGGTGACAAACAGGTCACCACTTAGTCTGAGGCTATATTAAATTTAGGATATCGTGAGAATAATGTATAGATTTTCGTAACAGTTGCAAAAAGACGGTGCAATAAGGCCAAACACTTCATGTTTAAGAGGTGGCAAGAGACAGATATCCATTTGTGACTCAAATTTAGGAGCAAGCCAGTCAAAATTAGTATTGTTACATTCAACAAACTTGCCTGAATCTATTGATATGACTCATGTTATTCTAAGAATTATATAAATAAAGTTATGAGATCTTTGATATCTTAATGCAGACTTTTAAACGTCACAAGACAAGATTTTTTTTTTTCAATCATAAATGTCAGCTAGAGCTGATTTATGACAGGGGTGGATCTTATGTGTGTTTCCATGCAAGAAAGTCTAGGCATAAATATTGGCATGTTTGAATAGAACATTAGAATTCAACAGAAGTGTTTGGAATCAGACACACGAATTTTCATCTTTTCTATGCCAGTGACCTCTCTGGGAAGAACTTATGACATTTTATTTTAAGAAACTCTTCTGCATTTATTGTAACTATGTTCTTGTAATAATCTTTTTTCTATAATCTAAGCACTGTATTTTTTTATGTTAAATTTTTTTAAATAAATAATGCTTTGAACTCTTTGCACACTTGGTAGAGAGTAAAGTAAAGTGTATACTATAGGATTTTTGAAGTGAAACTTCTTTGCTGGCACTTACCTAATTCTCATAGGACTAAAACTCCTTCATGGAAACGAGAAAGCGTCACGATCAGGCGCGCACACATGCTGGCTCAAAACTCACAGCAATAAAAGTCCTTCATGAAGACAAAATAACGATCAGTCCCTTGCACGAGCGCGCGCGCACCACCGCTGTCTCAAAATTCTCACGGCATTAAAAATAATTGATAGCGACGAAAATGCGATCTGGCGCGTGTACACGCTGTGACAAACGCCCCTCTTTTGTAGCGCTGACGTCTGTCTGGGTTCTTCCCGACACAGTCTTCTAGGGTTATTTATACAAAAAAACAGGATCATGCAAAGTATTATGCTGCTTAACTCAGGCTTCTGCCTGCTTTATTTTCATCCAAGTAAGGTACTGCAGCTTTAACAAGTGTAGATTAGAGGTACTCAGATACTTTCATTCAGCAGTTCACTCATTTCAGTGTTACAGTATTTCCCACACTGTTATTTTTAAGAAATAAAACCAAAATCATATAAACAAAATCCTATCCCTTTCAGGGATCTAACTACACATCAGAATCAGTCTCTCTAACAGCTGCTGGCCAACTAACCTGGTTCCCCAGCTTAAAACAATGCTCTCTCATTTAGGGTCACTAGATACAGCACAGTCTTTTAGCAACAGCAATAAACATTTGTTTTGTCTTATCTGTTCGTGGTGGGAACTCGGTCCCAAGTGTCCAGGCAAATCCTCTGGTACTGTGATACTTGGAGGGGCCGTCCACCCCGAACTGGATTCCGGGGAGCAGCGATACCCCCAGCCTCCAGGCTCTAAGGAGAGAGAGTGAAATGCAAAACCTCTCTGCTCTAAATACCTGTGCATGTGATTAGAAGAGCAGGTGAGGGAGAACTAAAGCCATTGTAATCTTTGGTCTGGATTTTCCATCCAGCTGCCTGAGTTAATGGGAAGCTGTGGAACGGATCATTTTTAACTATTCCTGCACTTTCTGACCTAAAATGGGCAGAAAGCTGCCTAACATCTTTGGACTATGTCACAACGCGCACACCAACAGTTCCTTCAACTCTAGCTCCAGCTGAACAAGAAGAAACATTATATAGCAGAGACAAATAATTACAGTTCCAATGATGCTTTGGTGTAGGAAACTCATCATGGAGGTCAGGAGTTCATAATGGTGACTGTCTTACAACTGGGAGCGGGGCAAACTAACTAAAACTAGACTGAATGCCTCTATTCTGCTTATTGTACCGTGTGTGTGTTTTGATATATATATATATAGACATACGTTACCGTTCCAAGGTCTGGTAAAGCAAGAGACAGCACTCAATTGTAGAAAACTTCACAAAGTGTATTGGTGAAAATAGTGGTACATCAAGAAACCCAACGTTTCGGTCCTCCAAAATCGGACCTTCCTCAGGGGGATACAAGGGGAGAGTGACAGACAAACCACATATATATACAAATCAAGACACTAACAATCAATTAGCATCAACCAATAACCATCAACCAATTAAAATAATTTCACACACCTGCTGTGCACTTTGTGAAGTTTTCTACAATTGAGTGCTGTCTCTTGCTTTACCAGACCTTGGAACGGTAATGTATGTCTATATTATCCATATGGGGCAAGCACCTACAGCTTATCAGCACCTAAGGAGTGCGAACTGTTCTATTTGACTATATATATATCACATAACTGTTCTATTTGACTATATATATATATATATATATATATATATATGTGCACAAGCAAATGGAACAGTGTTATTAGAGGAATTCCCAGTGAGTACAAATATAGAAGTGCAAATAGCAATTTTTGTTTAGAAATCTACCATTTATAATAAAAAATGGTGAATTGCAAAAGATGCCAGGTGTGTAAACATAGATTAATATAATATAGTAACTATAATGATTATATAAAAAAGAGAGGGTGTGTGCCGATCACAAGCATTCCAAGTCAAACTTCTTTGTGCTTTGTCACTAAAATTGTATTTTGATTTTTCTGATTTTGATTGAATTAAAGATTTTTGAGAGTAACAGCATTTACATACATTACAATCCAAAGTATGTGTATCTTACTTTAGTTATCATGTCTGGTTACATATCTAAGTCACATGCTCTGTGTATTAACCCTTTTCCTATACGCAGGTCACCTGCTGACAGGTGTGCCGTACGGTACAAGAACGTATTTCCTTGGTGTCAAGTGTAGTCATGCCAAATGATTTATATTGTACTCAACAAGAATGTACATTACAAGAATGTACTGTACAGACCTAATACTAAAATTCATGTACAAAAACACATAATTCAGGTTTTAGTTTTTTACCTCACTTTTTCTAACTGTTCCTCACAGCCTAAAAATTAGATTGCTAACTATTCAAGGAAGTGATTTATATGTGTCATAAATTATATGTACAGTACACTGTCAACTGTACAGAAAATATATATATGGATGGGGCCATATTAATTGTGACCCATTTAAAATGTTTCGTTTTGACTAAACTGCTTCGATGCTGCAATTCTGCAATTCAAGATCTACAGTATAAAGACAAATACTTGAACAATTTATTTGCATTTCTTTTTACCAAATGTACTGTACATCCTTACAGAAGTAATTTACTGAGCTTTTGTAAAAGGGATTCTCCTGTTTTCAGTATTACAAGCAAAAGTTTTGTGGTTTTGAATGTGGCATTGTGAGAATTCCGCCTTTCAATGAGCACCAGTGATGTCTTCATTTGAGCCTGACTTTGGTGACCGACAGAGTGCATGTGTGATCCTGAGCTTCACTCATCAGGTTTTCGGTGCGTAAAAGAACCATGGCGCCGGTTGGATCTGCGCTGATCAGAGGTAAAGGTTACTTAATGCTTCGCTTCATTACAAACTCACTGATGTTATGATGCTACTAAGCTCAAAATGGCTGAGATCGATTTAAGGGGAGTGTTTGACTTTGAAGCCGAAACAAAAGGCATTAGTGTAAAACCTTTTGTTCCCAATTTAAAGCTGTCATGTAAAAGTAATTGGGGCCAACATGTTGCACTTGACACTCTGTGTTTGTAAGCTTTCTATGTTTGGGCTATACAGTACTTGTCCATTATTTCAATTTTCCTGGGTGCTGGTATTTGATTCGGGGAGGTGGGAGTGGAGGGAGATTGGTCTGGAGATGAGCCGCACTATTTGCAGGTACAGTAACCCCCCGGTTCTAGAGATATTTACAGTTTTAGTTGGTGGTACACTTCTTGGTATGTCGTTGTCGTTCCATAGGAGGCTGTTTGGTGGCCATTTTGTATTTCCTAAGGGAGAGGAGAACACTGCCACCTAGAACTGCAGGAGATTAAATAGTGTTTAGCTTCAGAAGACCTCTGCCACCCCCAGTTTAAATACTGTGAACATCATCGGGTCAATAGAACATGACCTGTGGCAATTTTGTGTGTACCCAGGAAGCATTCTTGTATGGTGGCTAAAACTTCTTGCAGATCGGGATCCACCAAGTCTTCGGAGGTTGGCGACCCCCTGGTTGAGGTAAATTAGAAAACAACAACTTTAAAAATCAGCAAGCAGTGTAGACTGCTGCTTTACAATTTCTTCTTATGGAACACCAAAAACATTATTGGGGAAATCCAAAGCTTTACAGCAAATCTAACCCTAATGCCTCTAAGAACACCTAACCCCTTGCATAGATCAGTACAGAAATCCCCTATAAGAGGAAGGACTGTTCTGCAAATTTGTGCATTAGAGGGCTGCAGGCAGCACAGTAAAACAACATTTCAGACTTGGTGACGCTATGCTGTTATTGACTACTTGTAATTCAGTTTTTTCCCCCTGAAAGAGAAGAGGCTGTGGTCGTCTGAATCTGCAGACTAATAACAACTGTAGTATCATTTTACTGTACATGAGAGCACTTTAGAGGACTCTCAAATGCAACTAATTTCAAGAAATAGATCTTAGAAATTGTACGGTAGACAACACTTTGTACAAAGTATATTACGGTTTATGTAATTCAATTGGAAAATCTAACCATTAAAAGTGCAACCCGCCCATACATTTTAACAAAAGAGACCACATGGAGTCCGAAGGCAGTATTCTGTATAAAAACAGTGCTTATTTTTTGAGGTTAAGCCTCTATACTATATTCTAGTAGCTGAAAGAAGTGCATAAACTAAAATGTATTGGTTTCAGCTCCAGAGACACCCTACTTCAATCCTATGGTAAAAATGTAGCAAAATAAATCTCTAGCTTGTATTGCCTCTTAAATACTTCTGTAGCTAAGAATGTTTTCGAAACATATAATTAGCTACATTATTTGTCTCAATATTGAGTATACATGTGTATATAGTTATATATTGCAGGTAGCAGATTAGCTACAAACC